>NC_069505.1:115449483-115749483 GCF_027579735.1 Bombina bombina
AAGAGGACCAGAATCCTCAATTTCTAATGCAATTAGGACTTCTTTAAGTAAAGAACGAATACATTTCATTTTAAATAAATATGAAGATTTATCAGCATCAACCTCTGAGACAGAATCCTCTGAACCAGAAGAACCATTATCAGAATCAGAATGATGATGTTCATTTAAAAATTCATCTGAAAAATGAGAAGTTTTAAAAGACTTTTTACGTTTACTAGAAGGAGGAATAACAGACATAGCCTTCTTAATGGATTTAGAAACAAAATCTCTTATGTTATCAGGAACACTCTGAGTATTAGATGTTGACAGAACAGCAACAGGTAATGTAACAGTACTAAAGGAAATATTATCTGCATTAACAGTTTATCATGACAAAACAGTACAAACAACAGCTGGAGGAACAGATACCATAAGTTTACAGTAGATACACTTAGCTTTGGTAGCTCCAGCCCCAGGCAGCGATTTTCCAGAAGTATCTTCTGACTCAGTTTCAACGTGGGACATCTTGCAATATGTAATAGAAAAAACAACATATAAAGCAAAATTGATCAAATTCCTTAAATGACAGTTTCAGGAATGGGAAAAAAATGCCAGTGAACAAGCTTCTAGCAACCAGAAGCAATAAAAAATGAGACTTAAATAATGTGGAGACAATAGTGACGCCCATATTTTTTTAGCGCCAAAAATGACGCCCACATTATTTGGTGCCTAAATGCTTTTGGCGCCAAAATAACGCCACATCCGGAACGCCGACACTTTTGGTGCAAAAGAACGTCAAAAATTACGCAACTTCCGGCGACACGTATGACGCCGGAAACAGAAAAAAAAATTTTGCGCCAAAAAAGTCAGCGCCAAGAATGACGCAATAAAATGAAGCATTTTCAGCCCCCGCGAGCCTAACAGCCCACATGGAAAAAGTCAAATTTTTAAGGTAAGAAAAAACTGATTTATTCATATGCATTATCCCAAATATGAAACTGACTGTCTGAAATAAGGAATGTTGAACATCCTGAGTCAAGACAAATAAATGTTTGAATACATATATTTAGAACTTTATAAAAAAGTGCCCAACCATAGCTTAGAGTGTCACAGAAAATAAGATTTACTTACCCCAGGACACTCATCTACATGTAGTAGAAAGCCAAACCAGTACTGAAACGAGAATCAGTAGAGGTAATGGTATATATAAGAATATATCGTCGATCTGAAAAGGGAGGTAAGAGATGAATCTCTACGACCGATAACAGAGAACCTATGAAATAGACCCTGTAGAAGGAGATCATTGAATTCAAATAGGCAATACTCTCTTCACATCCCTCTGACATTCACTGCACGCTGAGAGGAAAACCGGGCTCCAACCTGCTGCGGAGCGCATATCAACGTAGAATCTAGCACAAACTTACTTCACCACCTCCACGGGAGGCAAAGTTTGTAAAACTGATTTGTGGGTGTGGTGAGGGGTGTATTTATAGGCATTTTGAGGTTTGGGAAACTTTGCCCCTCCTGGTAGGAATGTATATCCCATACGTCACTAGCTCATGGACTCTTGCTAATTACATAAATATGCATTTATTGTATCTAATGAAAACAAATAATGCTATCAATGACCATAAAAAGGCAAAATAGTATGAATAAAACTCCAAAACCCGGTTCCTAAAAAAGGAACTGGAAGAAATACCCCAGAAGATTCCAGGTCTGAGCAGCGCTTGAACCCCATGGGTGCCTAGCCATGCTTCAACAGTACCCAAAATATATAGGACAGAAACACACTTAAAGAAAGTGTTTAGTCTTACTGGAATAAAATCAAAGAAATTTGGACAAAATAGAACCAAATAAATTTCAAAGAAGTCTTAACCTGCCCCTTACCAGCCAAGCTGGAATACGGCACGTACATCGCAATATTAGGGAGCTGATTTCGAACTCCAATTATAAACATGTTACTTGGGAAAGAACTCAGGAATTCGTTCCTTAATAAGAACAACCAAACTAGTATAAGCTTAAAGTTTTAGTCTTAGAACTCAATCTTGAAGCCCAGAGTAACAGTTAAGAATTGAATCCAATTATAAAACAAATAATTGATTATCTTAGAACAAAAGAAATATGGATTTTTTTTTTATTTTTTTTTAAAAAATCACAAAATTCTTCTAGCTAAAATAGCTAAAGACATAGATTAACCCTCATTTGCGAAAATATTCAATAAAATGAAGACACAAATGAAATTATTAGCATGATAGTCCAGTTAAAAGGACCAGTCAAAACAGTGGACTTGCATAATCAATAAATGCAAAACAACAAGACAAATGCAACAGCACCTAGTCTAGTAAATGTTGTCCCTTTAACAATGCTAAAATAAATCATAATCTGATACTTGATCTTAAAGTAAACAGAAAAAATGAAGCAATTGCAATATCCAAATAAATCACAGGACCAAAAAAGTACCTGAAACTAAATAATTTTCCATAAATAAGATACAACTATCTAAAGGAAAATAAATACTATTTTGCTATAGAAACAATAGCATAATTAGTAGAAGTAGAGATAGCCTCAATAAATTGGAGAACCCTCCAAATTGAATTTAACTGCTGGCAAAGAATATAGTTTAAAACCTTTGAAGAAGGAATAAAAGAAAATTCTCAGCCTATTCCATTCCCTAGTATGGGGAATTGGAAAGAAAACCTCTGAAAACACAGAAGAATAAAATAGACAGAAATAGTGTCAGCTAGTCTTAAAGAACTAGTTACCTTAATATCCAAAATAATCAACACCTTTTCAACAAAGAACAAATGTACTTTAATAATAGAAAAATAATAAAAAAGTAGATTTGTTAGTGTCAACATCTGATGAAGAAAATTTCTGAAAGAGAAAAAACATCATCAGAGAAGGATAAATCAGTATGTTGTTGGTCATTTGAAACTTCAATAATTAAAAAAGAAGTGAAAAAGACCTAAAAATTTTATTAGAAGGCACGAAGTCAGACAAAGCCTTTAAAATAGAATCAGAAAAAAGTTTCTTATAAATCTTCTAAATATTTCTTGTACATAAGATGTAAGAATGGAAATATATAAAGCATAAATACTAATGGATTCTGCATGTAAAAGTATATCATAATAACTTATTACAAACCATAGCTAAAGATAAACATTTATAACATTTAAAATAAATGAACTTAGCTTTGGTAGAACTGAAACTCAGTTAAGCGTTTTTTCAGAAGTGGCTTCTGATTCAGGGTCAATCTGAGACATCTTGCAATATGTAATAGAAAAAACAACATATAAAGCAAAATTGATCAAATTCCTTAAATGACAGTTTCAGGAATGGGAAAAAAATGCTAATGAACAAGCTTCTAGCAACCAGCAGCAATAAATAATGAGACTTAAATATTGCGGAGACAACAATGACGCTCGAATTTTTTAGCGCCAAAAAAGCTGCCCACATTATTTGGCGCCTAAATGCTTTTGGCGCCAAAAATGGCGCCACATCCAGTAACGCCGACATTTTTTGGCGCAAAAACGTCAAAAAAACATAATTTATGTAAGAACTTACCTGATAAATTCATTTCTTTCATATTAGCAAAAGTCCATGAGCTAGTGACGTATGGGGATATACATTCCTACCAGGAGGGGAAAAGTTTCCCAAACCTCAAAATGCCTATAAATACACCCCTCACCACACCCACAAATCAGTTTAACGAATAGCCAAGCAGTGGGGTGATAAGAAAAAAGTGCGAAAGCATAAAAAATAAGGAATAATTGTGCTTTATACAAAAAAATCATAACCACCACAAAAAGGGTGGGCCTCATGGACTCTTGCTAATATGAAAGAAATGAATTTATCAGGTAAGTTCTTACATAAATTATATTTTCTTTCATGTAATTAGCAAGAGTCCATGAGCTAGTGACGTATGGGATAATGAATACCCAAGATGTGGATCTTCCACGCAAGAGTCACTAGAGAGGGAGGGATAAAATAAAGACAGCCAATTCCGCTGAAAAATAATCCACACCCAAAACAAAGTTTAAATCTTATAATGAAAAAAACTGAAAATATAAGCAGAAGAATCAAACTGAAACAGCTGCCTGAAGTACTTTTCTACCAAAGACTGCTTCTGAGGAAGAAAACACATCAAAATGATAGAATTTAGTAAAAGTATGAAAAGAAGACCAAGTTGCTGCTTTGCAAATCTGATCAACCGAAGCTTCATTCCTAAATGCCCAGGAAGTAGAGACTGACCTAGTTGAATGAGCTGTAATATTTTGAGGCGGAGTTCTACCCAACTCAACATAAGCATGATGAATCAAAGGCTTTAACCACGATGCCAAAGAAATGGCAGAAGCCTTCTGACCTTTCCTAGAACCGGAAAAGATAACAAATAGACTAGAAGTCTTTCGGAAATCTTTAGTAGCTTCAACATAATATTTCAAAGCTCTAACCACATCCAAAGAATGCAACGATCTTTCCTTAGAATTCTTAGGATTAGGACACAATAAAGGAACTACAAACTCTCTACTAATTTTGTTAGAATTCACAACCTTAGGTAAAAATTGAAATGAAGTTCGCAAAACCGCCTTATCCTGATGAAAAATCAGAAAAGGAGACTCACAAGAAAGAGCAGATAATTCAGAAACTCTTCTAGCAGAAGAGATGGCCAAAAGAAACAAAACTTTCCAAGAAAGTAATTTAATATCCAGCGAATGCATGGGTTCAAACGGAGGAGCTTGAAGAGCCCCCAGAACCAAATTCAAACTCCAAGGAGGAGAGATTGACTTAATGACAGGTTTTATACGAACTAAAGCCTGTACAAAACAATGAATATCAGGAAGATTAGCAATCTTTCTGTGAAAAAGAACAGAAAGGGCAGAGATTTGTCCTTTCAAGGAACTTGCAGACAAACCTTTATCCAAACCATCCTGAAGAAACTGTAAAATTCTAGGAATTCTAAAAGAATGCCAGGAAAAATGATGAGAAGAACACCAAGAAATGTAAGTCTTCCAAACTCGATAATATATCTTCCTATATACAGATTTACGAGCCTGTAACATAGTATTAATTACAGAGTCAGAGAAACCTCTATGACTGAGAATCAAGCGTTCAATCTCCATACCTTCAAATTTAAGGATTTGAGATCCTGATGGAAAAAAGGACCTTGCGATAGAAGGTCTGGTCTTAACGGAAGAGTCCACGGGTGGCAAGTAGCCATCCGGACAAGATCCGCATACCAAAACCTGTGAGGCCATGCTGGAGCCACCAGCAGAACAGACGAACGCTCCTTTAGAATCTTGGAAATCACTCTTGGAAGAAGAACTAGAGGCGGAAAGATATAGGCAGGATGATACTTCCAAGGAAGTGACAATGCATCCACTGCTTCCGCCTGAGGATCCCTGGATCTGGACAGATACCTGGGAAGTTTCTTTTTTAGATGGGAAGCCATCAGATCTATTTCTGGAAGTCCACACATTTGAACAATCTGAAGAAATAATTCTGGATGAAGAGACCACTCGCCCGGATGTAATGTCTGGCGACTGAGATAATCCACTTCCCAATTGTCTATACCTGGGATATGAACCACAGAAATTAGACAGGAGCTGGATTCTGCCCAAACAAGTATTCAAGATACTTCTTTCATAGCCAGAGGACTGCGAGTCCCTCCTTGATGATTGACATATGCCACGGTTGTGACATTGTCCGTCTGAAAACAAATGAATGACTCTCTCTTTAGAAGAGGCCATGACTGAAGAGCTCTGAAAATTGCACAGAGTTCCAAAATGTTGATTGGTAATCTCGCCTCCTGAGATTCCCAAACCCCTTGAGCTGTCAGAGACCCCCATACAGTTCCCAAACCTGTCAGACTTGCATCTGTTGAGATTACAGTCCAGGTCGGAAGAACAAAAGAAGCCCCCTGAACTAAACGATGGTGGTCTGTCCACCACGTCAGAGAGTGTCGTACAATCGGTTTTAAAGATATTAATTGCGATATCTTTGTATAATCCCTGCACCACTGGTTCAGCATACAGAGCTGAAGAGGTCGCATGTGAAAACGAGCAAAGGGGATCGCGTCCGATGCAGCAGTCATAAGACCTAGAATTTCCATGCATAAGGCTACCGAAGGGAATGATTGAGACTGAAGGTTTCGACAAGCTGAAACCAATTTCAGACGTCTTTTGTCCGTTAGCGACAGAGTCATGGACACTGATTCTATCTGGAACCCTAAAAAGGTTACCCTTGTCTGAGGAGTCAACGAACTCTTTGGTAAATTGATCCTCCAACCATGTTCTCGAAGAAACGATACAAGTTGATTCGTATGAGATTCTGCTAAAAGTGAAGACTGAGCAAGTACCAAGATATCGTTCAAATAAGGAAATACCACAATACCCTGTTCTCTGATTACAGATAGAAGGGCACCGAGAACTTTTGTAAAAATCCTTGGAGCTGTTGCTGGGCCAAACGGCAGAGCCACAAACTGGTAATGCTTGTCTAGGAAAGAGAATCTCAGAAACTGATAGTGATCTGGATGAATCGGAATATGCAGATATGCATCCTGTAAATCTATTGTGGACATATAATGCCCTTGCTGAACAAAAGGCAGAATAGTCCTTATAGTTACCATTTTGAATGTTGGTATCCTTACATAACGATTCAATATTTTTAAATCCAGAACTGGTCTGAAGGAATTCTACTTCTTTGGTACAATGAAGAGATTTGAGTAAAACCCCAGCCCCTGTTCCAGAACTGGAACTGGCACAATTACTCCAGCCAACTCTAGATCTGAAACACATTTCAGAAATGCTTGAGGCTTCACTGGATTTATTGGGACACGGGAAAGAAAAAATCTTCTTGCAGGAGGCCTTATCTTGAAGCCTATTCTGTATCCTTGTGAAACAATGTTCTGAATCCAAAGATTGTGAATCGAATTGATCCAAATTTCTTTGAAAAAACGTAATCTGCCCCCTACCAGCTGGGCTGGAATGAGGGCCGCACCTTCATGTGGACTTGGGAGCTGGCTTTGGCTTTCTAAAGGGCTTGGATTTATTCCAGACTGGAGAAGGTTTCCAAACTGAAACCGTTCCAGTAGGGGAAGGATCCGGCTTTTGTTCCTTATTGTGACGAAAGGAACGAAAACGATTAGCAGACCTAAATTTACATTTAGATTTTTTATCCTGTGGTAAAAAAGTTCCTTTCCCCCCAGTAACAGTTGAAATAATAGAATCCAACTGTGAACCAAACAATTTATTACCTTGGAAAGAAAGGGAAAGCAAAGTTGACTTAGAATACATATCAGCATTCCATGTTTTAAGCCATAAAGCTCTTCTAGCTAAAATAGCTAAAGACATATACCTGACATCAACTCTAATGATATCAAAGATGGCATCACAAATAAAATTATTAACATGTTGAAGAAGATTAACAATGCTATGAGTATTATGATCTGTTACTTGTTGTGCTAAAGCTTCTAAACAGAAAGTTGAAGCTGCAGCAACATCTGCCAAAGATATATCAAGTCTAAGAAGATTACCTGAACATAAGTAAGCTTTTCTTAGAAAGGATTCAATTTTCCTATCTAAAGGATCCTTAAAGGAAGTACTATCTGCCGTAGGAATAGTAGTACGTTTAGCAAGAGTAGAGATAGCCCCATCAACTTTAGGGATTTTGTCCCAAAACTCTAATCTGTCAGATGGCACAGGATATAATTGTTTAAACCGTTTAGAAGGAGTAAATTAATTACCCATATTATTCCATTCCCTGGAGATTACTTCAGAAATAGCATCAGGGACGGGAAAAAACCCCGGAATAACCGCAGGAGATTTAAAAACTGTATTCAAACGTTTAGATTTAGTAACAAGAGGACCAGAATCCTCTATTTCTAATGCAATTAAGACTTCTTTAAGTAAAGAACGAATAAATTCCATTTTAAATAAATAAGAAGATTTATCAGTATCAATCTCTGAAACAGAATCCTCTGAACCAGAACATTCAGTATCAGAAACAGAATCAGAATGATGATGTTCGTTTAAAAAGTCATCTGAAACATGAGAAGCTTTAAAAGACCTTTTACGATTACTGGAAAGAGGAATAACAGACATAGCCTTCTTAATAGATTTAGAAACAAAATCTCTTATGTTAACAGGAACACCCTGAATATTAGATGTTGATGGAACAGCAACAGGTAATGGAACATTACTAAAGGAAATATTTTCTGCATTAACAAGTTTGTCATAACATTCATCACAAACAACAGCCGGAGAAACAGTTACCACAAGCTTACAACAAATACACTTAACTTTGGTAGATCCAGCATCAGGCAGTGATTTTCCAGAAGTGGCTTCTGATTCAGGGTCAACCTGGGACATCTTGCAATATGTAATAGAAAAAACAACATATAAAGCAAAATTGGTCAAATTCCTTAAATGACAGTTTCAGGAATGGGAAAAGAATGCCAATGAATAAGCCTCTAGCAAACCAGAAGCAATAAGCAATAAGACTTAAATATTGTGGAGACAACAATGACGCTCGAATCTTTTTAGCGCCAAAAAAAGACGCCCACATTATTTGGCGCTTAAATGCTTTTGGCGCCAAAAATGACGCCACATCCGGTAACGCCGACATTTTTGGCGCAAAAAAACGTCAAAAAAATGACGCAACTTCTGGCGACACGTATGACGCCGGAAATGAGAAAATTTTTGCGCCAAAAAAGTCTGCGCCAAGAATGACGCAATACAATGAAGCATTTTCATCCCCCGCGAGCCTAACAGCCCACAGGAAAAAAGTAAAATTTTAAGGTAAGAAAATTTATTTATTCATATGCATTATCCCAAATATGAAACTGACTGTCTGAAATAAGGAACGGTGAATATCCTGAATCAAGGCAAATAAATGTTTAAACACATATATTTAGAACTTTAACAAAAGTGCCCAACCATAGCTTAGAGTGTCACAAAATAAGACTTACTTACCCCCGGACACTCTTCTACATGTAGTAGAAAGCCAAACCAGTACTGAAACAAGAATCAGTAGAGGTAATGGTATATATAAGAGTATATCGTTGATCTGAAAAAGGAGGTAAGAGATGAATCTCTACGACCGATAACAGAGAACCTATGAAATAGACCCCGTAGAAGGAGATCATTGAATTCAAACAGGCAATACTCTCTTCACATCCCTCTGACATTCACTGCACACTGAGAGGAAAACCGGGCTCCAGCCTGCTGCGAAGCGCATATCAACGTAGAATCTAGCACAAACTTACTTCACCACCTCCATGGGAGGCAAAGTTTGTAAAACTGATTTGTGGGTGTGGTGAGGGGTGTATTTATAGGCATTTTGAGGTTTGGGAAACTTTGCCCCTCCTGGTAGGAATGTATATCCCCATACGTCACTAGCTCATGGACTCTTGCTAATTACATGAAAGAAAATGACGCAACTTCCGGCGACACGTATGACGCCGGAAATTACAAGAAAATTTTTGCGCCAAGAAAGTCCGCGCCAAGAATGATGCAATAAAATTAAGCATTTTCAGCCCCCGCGAGCCTAACAGCCCACAGGAAAAAGTCAAATTTTAAGGTAAGAAAAAATTGATTTATTCATATGCATTATCCCAAATATGAAACTGACTGTCTGAAATAAGGAACGTTGAACATCCTGAATCAAGGCAAATAAATGTTTAAACACATATATTTAGAACTTTATATAAAAGTGCCCAACCATAGCTTAGAGTGTCACAGAAAATAAGACTTACTTACCCCAGGACACTCATCTACATGTAGTAGAAAGCCAAACCAGTACTGAAACGAGAATCAGTAGAGGTAATGGTATATATAAGAGTATATCGTCGATCTGAAAAGGGAGGTAAGAGATGAATCTCTATGACCGATAACAGAGAACCTATGAAATAGACCCCGTAAAGGAGATCATTGAATTCAAATAGGCAATACTCTCTTCACATCCCTCTGACATTTACTGCAGACTGAGAGGAAAACCGGGCTCCAACCTGCTGTGAAGCGCATATCAACGTAGAATCTAGCACAAACTTACTTCACCACCTCCATGGGAGGCAAAGTTTGTAAAACTGATTTGTGGGTGTGGTGAGGGGTGTATTTATAGGCCTTTTGAGGTTTGGGAAACTTTGCCCCTCCTGGTAGGAAGGTATATCCCATACGTCACTAGCTCATGGACTCTTGCTAATTACATGAAAGAAATAGCCAATTATATAATTAAAAAGCTATTGCACTAATGGTACATAGAAATATCAGTTAATCTAAAACCAACTAATATCCTTTTAGGATGTGTGTTTCAGTGTGTCTTTACTGCAAATGGAAGGTCTCTTTTTACAAACACACTTGTTGGCTTATTTTAGAGTCCTTAATTAGGATATATATTGTTTTCTCTTTTCTCATGAAATCTCTTTTTGCAAACAAACTGGGTTGCTTATTCTAAAAGCCCTTAGTCAGGGTACACCCCGGTTTCCCTTTTTCGTATGAAAGACTTACTTATAGCCTTAATGGGAAATCAACCTTGGAATAGTGTTGATAACAAATGTGTTTGCTGGAAATGTCACTTATTAGCCCAACAGGTATGAACAGACGTATGGATTTGTAGATTTTTTATTTTGACTCATAGAGTCCCTTCAAATAGTGTTAAGGTGTTGAAATACATATGTGTAGAAAGTTATTTGAAGATAAGTCCCATGAAAGAACCACACTCACGGGCTGCTACACCTCTGTGTGCCTACCCGATTCTGTGAAGTGTTAGCCGTTCCGTTGTGGCAAGGCACAGGTGTCTGTGCAGCTCCGTGTAGCTGGTAACGTCACTCGCGTCCATAACTGGGAAACGTAGTTCCGTGATGTTTCCAGTATCCTTACTCTGCGCAGAGTTATATTAGGTCTGTAAGTGAAAAGTAATCCCTTTTATGAATCCGTCTCAATCCTCCAAAGGGGCTTAATACTTCCAATGTTAACAACTTGTCTTGCTATCATCAATGCATTTGGCAGTTAGCAACGGCATTATCAAGATGGTTCTGAGTGATTTGCAGATTCCTTATAAATGTATGCCTGATAGTTGATTGGTTAAACATCAACCAGAATTGTTGTTGTTTCAAAAGATAGATAATCCCTTTATTACCTATTCTGCAGTTGTGCATAACCAACACAGTTATAATACACTGTTTACCTCTGTGATTACCTTGTATCTAAGCCTCTGCAAACTGCCCCCTTATTTCAGTTCTTTTGACAGACTTGCATTTTAGCCAATCAGTGCTTACTCCTAGGTAACTTCACGTGCGTGAGCTCAATGTTATCTATTTGACACACATGAACTAACACCCTCTAGTGGTGAAAAACTGTCAAAATGCATGAACATAAGAGATGGCCTTCAAGGTCTAAGAAATTAGCATATGAACCTCCTAGGTTTAGTTTTCAACTAAGAATACCAAGAAAACAAAGCAAAATTGGTGATAAAAGTAAATTGGAACATTATTTAAAATTACACGCCGTATTTGAATCATGAAAGTTTATTTTGGACTTAACTGTCCCTTTAAGACTAAGTAACATGGGCAGAGAACACTCTGGGGGGTATTTTTAAGGGCGCAACTTCATAAATAGCTAGGAGACCTGATGCCAGCAGCAATCTCGAAAATGATGAACTCACTAGATAGGTCTTTGTCTAGGTTTGGTGATCCCTCTAGAAAGTGCTAACATATAAACAGTAATCTTGAGCTGGAGTAGCACGCAGCTATGCTACCCGGAAGCTCCCCCCTTCCATTAACAAAATGCAAAAAGTTAGTGCACAGAAGAAAAATCTAAATCAAATCAATATCTGGTGTGACCACCCTTTGCCTTTAAAACAACACCAATTCTTCTAGGTACACTTGCACAGAGTTTATGAAACTCAGCAGGTAGGTTATTCCAAACATATTGGAGAATTAACCACAGTTCTTTTGAGCAGCTTTGAGGAGCATTTTGTGTATCCCTATAGACTGTTCCAACTCTATGGTGCCTCCTGGTGGAGGTACATAGATTATGTGTTTAGTGTGTAGTTGGGAGACATTAGTAGCCTGTTGCAGCTTGTACAGGATCTCGATGAGGCTGTAAGAGGTTTGAACTTAACCTTAGATATGAACGAAATGGGTATACATTTTTTGGATACTTATGTACATGTTAAAAAACATAATTTATGTAAGAACTTACCTGATAAATTCATTTCTTTCATATTAGCAAGAGTCCATGAGCTAGTGACGTATGGGATATACATTCCTACCAGGAGGGGCAAAGTTTCCCAAACCTCAAAATGCCTATAAATACACCCCTCACCACACCCACAATTCAGTTTAACGAATAGCCAAGAAGTGGGGTGATAAGAAAAAAGTGCGAAAGCATATAAAATAAGGAATTGGAATAATTGTGCTTTATACAAAAAAATCATAACCACCACAAAAAAGGGCGGGCCTCATGGACTCTTGCTAATATGAAAGAAATGAATTTATCAGGTAAGTTCTTACATAAATTATGTTTTCTTTCATGTAATTAGCAAGAGTCCATGAGCTAGTGACGTATGGGATAATGACTACCCAAGATGTGGATCTTTCCACACAAGAGTCACTAGAGAGGGAGGGATAAAATAAAGACAGCCAATTCCTGCTGAAAATAATCCACACCCAAAATAAAGTTTAATGAAAAACATAAGCAGAAGATTCAAACTGAAACCACTGCCAGAAGTACTTTTCTACCAAAAACTGCTTCAGAAGAAGAAAATACATCAAAATGGTAGAATTTAGTAAAAGTATGCAAAGAGGACCAAGTTGCTGCTTTGCAAATCTGATCAACCGAAGCTTCATTCCTAAACGCCCAGGAAGTAGAAACTGACCTAGTAGAATGAGCTGTAATCCTCTGAGGCGGAGTTTTACCCAACTCAACATAGGCAAGATGAATTAAAGATTTCAACCAAGATGCCAAAGAAATGGCAGAAGCTTTCTGGCCTTTTCTAGAACCGGAAAAGATAACAAATAGACTAGAAGTCTTTCGGAAAGATTTAGTAGCTTCAACATAATATTTCAAAGCTCTAACAACATCCAAAGAATGCAACGATTTCTCCTTAGAATTCTTAGGATTAGGACATAATGAAGGAACCACAATGTCTCTACTAATGTTGTTGGAATTCACAACTTTAGGTAAAAATTCAAAAGAAGTTCGCAATACCGCCTTATCCTGATGAAAAATCAGAAAAGGAGACTCACAAGAAAGAGCAGATAATTCAGAAACTCTTCTGGCAGAAGAGATGGACAAAAGGAACAAAACTTTCCAAGAAAGTAATTTAATGTCCAATGAATGCATAGGTTCAAACGGAGGAGCTTGAAGAGCCCCCAGAACCAAATTTAAACTCCAAAGAGGAGAAAATGACAGGTTTTATACGAACCAAAGCTTGTACAAAACAATGAATATCAGGAAGAATAGCAATCTTTCTATGAAAAAGAACAGAAAGAGCAGAGATTTGACCTTTCAAGGAACTTGCGGACAAACCCTTATCTAAACCATCCTGAAGAAACTGTAAAATTCTCGGTATTCTAAAAGAATGTCAAAAAATGATGAGAAAGACACCAAGAAATATGTCTTCCAGACTCTATAATATATCTCTCTAGATACAGATTTACACGCCTGTAACATAGTATTAATCACAGAGTCAGAGAAACCTCTTTGACCAAGAATCATGCGTTCAATCTCCATACCTTTAAATTTAAGGATTTCAGATCCTAATGGAAAAAAAGGACCTTGCGACAGAAGGTCTGGTCTTAACGGAACAGTCCACGGTTGGCAAGAGGCCATCCGGACCAGATCCGCATACCAAAACCTGTGAGGCCATGCCGGAGCTACCAGCAGAACAAACGAGCATTCCTTCAGAATCTTGGAGATTACTCTTGGAAGAAAAACTAGAGGCGGAAAGATATAGGCAGGATGATACTTCCAAGGAAGTGATAATGCATCCACTGCCTCCGCCCGAGGATCCCGGGATCCGGACAGATACCTGGGAAGTTTCTTGTTTAGATGAGAAGCCATCAGATCTATTTCTGGGAGTTCCCACATTTGAACAATCTGAGGAAATACCTCTGGGTGAAGAGACCATTCGCCCAGGTGCAACGTTTGGCGACTGAGATAATCCACTTTCCAATTGTCCATACCTGGGATATGAACCGCAGAGATTAGACAGGAGCTGGATGCTGCCCAAACCAAAATTCGAGATACTTCTTTCATAGCCAGAGGACTGTGAGTCCCTCCTTGATGATTGATGTATGCCACAGTTGTGACATTGTCTATCTGAAAACAAATGAACAACTCTCTCTTCAGAAGAGGCCAAGACTGAAGAGCTCTGAAAATTGCACGGAGTTCCAAAATATTGATCGGAAATCTCACCTCCTGAGATTCCCAAACCCCTTGTGCCGTCAGATACCCCCACACAGCTCCCCAACCTGTAAGACTTGCATCTGTTGAGATTATAGTCCAGGTCGGAAGAACAAAGAAGCCCCCTGAACTAAACGATGGTGATCTGTCCACCATGTCAGAGAGTGTCATAAAATCGGTTTAAAGATATTAATTGAGATATCTTTGAGTAATCCCTGCACCATTGGTTCAGCATACAGAGCTGAAGAGGTCGCATGTGAAAACGAGCAAAGGAGATCGCATCTGATGCGGCAGTCCTAAGACCTAACATTTCCATGCATAAGGCTACCAAAGGGAATGATTGTGACTGAAGGTTTTGACAAGCTGATATCAATGTTAAACTTCTCTTGTCTGACAAGGACAGAGTCATAGACACTGAATCTATCTAGAAACCTAAAAAGGTTACCCTTGTCTGAGGAATCAATGAACTGAATGGTAAATTGATCCTCCAACCATGAACTTGAAGAAACAACACAAGTCGATTTGTATGAGATTCTTCGAAAATGAGAAGACTGAGCAAGTACCAAGATATCGTCCAAATAAGGAAATACCAAAACCCTGTTCTCTGATTACAGAAAGAAGGGCACCGAGAACCTTTGAAAAAAATTCTTGGAACTGAGGCTAGGCCAAACGGTAGAGCCACAAAACTGGTAATGCTTGTCTAAAAAGAGAATCTCAGACACTAAAAGTGATCTGGATGAATCGGAATATGCAGATACACAACCTGTAAATCTATTGTAGACATATAATGCCCTTGCTAAACAAAAGGCAGGATAGTCCTACAGTAACCATCTTGAATGTTGGTATCCTAACATAACGATTCAATAATGATAGATCCGGAACTGGTCTGAAGGAATTGACCTTCTTTGGTACAATGAAGAGATAAAATAAAACCCCAGCCCCTGTTCCAGAACTGGAACTGGCATAAATACTCCAGCCAACTCTAGATCTGAAACACATTTCAGAAATGCTGAGCCTTTGCTGTGTTACCTGGGACACGGGAAAGAAAAAAATCTCTTAGCAGGAGGCCTTAACTTGAAGCCAATTCTGTACCTTTCTGAAACAATGTTCTGAAACCAGAGATTGAGAACGGAATTGATCCAAATTTCTTTGAAGAAAACGTAATCTGCCCCATACCAGCTGAGCTGGAATAAAGGCCGCACCTTCATAGGTACTTAGGAGCTGGCTATAGGTTTCTATAAGGCTTGGATATATTCCAAACTGGAAATAGTTTCCAAACTGATACCGCTCCTGAGGATGAAGGATCAGGCTTTTGTTCCTTGTTGCGAGGAAAGGAACGAAAATGATTATTTACCCTGGAAAGAAAGGGAAAGCAAAGTTAACTTAGAAGACATATCAGCATTCCAAGTTTAATCCATAAAGCTTTTCTAGCTAAAATAGCTAGAGACATATACCTGATATCAACTCTAATGATATCAAAAGATGGTATCACCAATAAAATTATTAGCATGTTATAGAATAATAATAATGCTATAAAATTATGATCTGTTACTTGTTGCGCTAAAGCTTCTAACCAAAAAGTTGAAGCTGCAGCAACATCCGCTAAAAATATAGCAGGTCTAAGAAGATTACCTGAACATAAGTAAGCTTTTCTTAGAAAAGATTCAATTTTCCTATCTAAAGGATCCTTAAATGAAGTACTATCTCATACGTAGGAATAGTAGTACATTAGCAGGAGTAGAGACAGCCCCATAACCTTAGGGATTTTTGTCCCAAAAAACTCTAATCTGTCAGATGGCACAGGATATAATTGCTTAAACGTCTAGAAGGAGTAAATAAATTACCCAAATTATTCCATTCCCTGGAAATTACTTCAGAAATAGCATCAGGGAGATTAAACACTTCTGGAATAACTACAGGAGATTTAAAACCTTATTTAAACGTTTACATTTAGTATCAAGAGGACCAGAATCCTCTATTTCTAATGCAAATAATACTTCTTTAAGTAAAGAACGAATAAATTCCATCTTGAACAAATACAAAGATTTATCAGCATCAACCTCTGAGACAGAAACCTCTGAACCAGAAGAACCATTATCAGTATCAGAATGATGATGTTCATTTAAAAATTCATCTGAAAAAAGAGAAGTTTTAAAAGACTTTTATGTATACTAGAAGGAGAAATAACAGACATAGCCTTCTTAATGGATTTAAAAAAAAAAAAAAATCTCTTATGTTATCAGGAACACTCTGAAAATTAGATGTTGACGGAACAGCAACAGGTAATGTAACAGTACTAAAGGAAATTTTATCTGCATAAATAAGTTTGACATGACATGCAATACAAACAACAGCTGGAAAAACAGATACCAAAAGTTTATAGCAGATACACTTAGCTTGGTAGCTCCAGCACTGGGCAGTGATTTTCCTGAAGTATCTTCTGACTCAGTTGCAACGTGGAACATCTTGCAATATGTAAAAGAAAAAACAACATATAAAGCAAAATTGATCAAATTCCTTAAATGACAGTTTCAGGAATGGGAAAAAAATGCCAGTGAACAAGCTTCTAGCAACCAGAAGCAATAAATAATGAGACTTAAATAATGTGGAGACAAAAATGACGCCCATATTTTTTAGCGCCAAAAAAGACGCCCACATTATTTGGCGCCTAAATGCTTTTGGCGCCAAAAATGACGCCACATCCGGAACGCCGACATTTTTGACGCAAAAAAACGTCAAAAAATGACGCAACTTCCGGCGACACGTATGACGCCGGAAACAGAAAAAAAAATTTGCGCCAAAAAAGTCTGCGCCAAGAATGACGAAATAAAATGAAGCATTTTCTGCCCCCGCGAGCCTAACAGCCCACAGGGAAAAAGTCAAATTTTTTAAGGTAAGAAAAAATGATTGAAACAAATGCATTTATCCCAAATATGAAACTGACTGTCTGAAAAATAAGGAATGTTGAACATTCTGAGTCAAGGCAAATAAATGTTTGAATACATATATTTAGAACTTTATAAACAAAGTGCCCAACCATAGCTTAGAGTGTCACAGAAAATAAGATTTACTTACCCCAGGACACTCATCTACATGTTTGTAGAAAGCCAAACCAGTACTGAAACGAGAATCAGCAGAGGTAATGGTATATATAAGAGTATATCGTCGATCTGAAAAGGGAGGTAAGAGATGAATCTCTACGACCGATAACAGAGAACCTATGAAATAGACCCCGTAGAAGGAGATCACTGCATTCAAATAGGCAATACTCTCCTCACATCCCTCTGACATTCACTGCACGCTGAGAGGAAAACCGGGCTCCAACTTGCTGCGGAGCGCATATCAACGTAGAATCTAGCACAAACTTACTTCACCACCTCCATCGGAGGCAAAGTTTGTAAAACTGAATTGTGGGTGTGGTGAGGGGTGTATTTATAGGCATTTTGAGGTTTGGGAAACTTTGCCCCTCCTGGTAGGAATGTATATCCCATACGTCACTAGCTCATGGACTCTTGCTAATTACATGAAAGAAATGTATATCTAAGAACAGATTTGTATGTTAAACCCACTGATCAGAGGAATCATTTATTGAGATTTTGTAGCTGTCATCCGATGAATGTTTGTTTTTAAAGCAATACCTAAAAGTCAGTTTAGGAGGGTAAAGTGCATTGTTACAGACAAAGATAGATGTGAGTATAGATTACTAAAAATGGTGAATACGTTTATAGAAAGAGATTATCCCAACAATCTAGTTGAGGAACAACTTGATACAGTTAAAGATATTAAAAATGATAATAAAGAAGGGAAGAGCCCGGGCCCTGATGGTTTCTCATCTAAATATTATAAAACCTTCTCTCCAATCCTAGTCCCAGTTCTCACTTCCCTCTTTAATGAAGTCTCTGAGAACAATCCTTTTCCTCCCTCAATGTTGGAAGCCCAAATCTCCATACTCCCCAAGCCGGGTAAACCCCCGACCATACCGGCAAACTTCAGGCCGATTTCTCTACTGAACGTAGACATCAAATTGTATGCTAAAATCATTGCGACCCGAATAAACACCCTTCTACCTTCCATAATCCATATAAACCAAGCTGGTTTTATACCAACGCGCGAAACTAGAGACAACACTTCCAAAATTCTGACTTTAATGGAATATGCATACAGACAGCAGGCCCCCTCCGCGTTCATATCTATGGATGCGGAGAAGGCCTTTGATAGGCTGGATTGGCTTTTTCTAAAACAAACCCTATTCGGGTTTGGATTTGATCAAGAAATGGTGGGAAAGATTTTTGCCCTTTATAATAAACCACAAGCTAGAATTAAGTTGAACGACACTACCTCTGATACATTACAGATTTCAAATGGAACCAGGCAGGGCTGCCCACTTTCACCGCTACTTTTTGTACTTTCAATGGAGATACTAGCTTCTTATGTGAGAAACAATGCAGACATTACGGGACACACTATAGGGAACACCGAATATAAAATAACATTATATGCGGATGACGTATTCGTCACCCTCACGAACCTTAACTCATCTATCCCTGCTCTCATGCAACTATTACGAACATACGGTTATTATTCTAACCTGCGAATTAATGTCGCAAAATCGGAATTGCTGAGTGTTCATTTAGAACCTGCGGCAATACAAAATATTCAAAAGCAGTTCCACTTTAGAATCCAGGAGAAAGCAATAAAATATCTCGGTGTCTACCTGTCCCCAGTCCTGCAGGAAACGTTAACATTGAATTATGAAGCCCTTTTAACGCATATTACCTCCATGTTTAGAACATGGAGTGATAAATTTTTGTCATGGCTCGGTAGACTTAATGCAATTAAAATGATAATTTTACCCAAAATATTGTACCTTCTACAGACCCTGCCGATACCCCTCCCAGACCGTATGATATATCGTCTTCAGAAGATGTTAAATTCCTTCATATGGTCGCATCAACGACCATGAATCGCTACGGCCACTATATACCGCCCCAAAGAGTTAGGAGGATTGGGAGCCCCAAATATATTACACTATAGGTTTGCGACTTTCCTAGCTAGAATAGTGGACTGGTGCAAACATGCAGCCAGTAAAGAATGGGTTCAGCTGGAACATTATTTAACTACCACCTTAAGCGGCAAATGCTGGCTTCCTTCCAACCATAGAATAATATTAAGTACGACCCCAACAATCACAAGAGAAACCTACAAAGTTTGGGATACAACCATAAAGAAACACAAACATATTTCTACAATACACTCACCCTTAACCCCGATGTTAGGGAACCCCGCATGTCCAATACAACTTAAGACTCATGGCCAAGATATTGTGGGGATTGGCGACGCATTACCAGCCTATAAATTTTTTCAAGGTGAGAAAGTTAAAACACAGACCGAGATTATCTCTGATTGTGGAGATATTTTCCAAAATTGGCTAGCGCATTCCCAGATCCATCATTTTCTATCTACACACCCTTTCAAAACACAACTGACACGTGCTTTAACCCCTTTTGAAAACTTATGTACGGTACCGCTACCTAGCAGGGGTATCCTCTCTCTCGCACATAAACAAATAGTAACATCTTACTCTAATTCCATGCCCACTTATGTGGCTAAATGGGAAAAAGAGACAAGAGAAACATTACCTACACAAACATGGTTATCTATATTCTCCCACATGAGTAAATCCTCCTCATCTATATCCACACTGGAAATGAACTTGAAATTAATGTGTAGGTGGTATTACACTCCAGTGCGTTTGCACCAACTCTTGCCTAACACCCCAGCACTATGTTGGAGAGGCTGCCAAGACATAGGGACACCATTCCATATATGGTGGCACTGCTCAATAGCGAGGGATTATTGGGAATCCATAAGGAAAGAAATTGAAAAAGTGTTAAAAATCCCCTTGGCTCATAATATTTGGATCTTCCTTTTTAACCATTTCCCCAAAATCAAGTGCAAGCTTAGACTCGCGTTATTAACGTTAATGATAAATTCAGCTAAAAAGCTAATACCCCTAAATTGGAAAAAAAAGGAGCTCCCAACAATCAAAATGTGGAAAGATACAGTAACACATAACCTACACCTAGAGAGATACCACTATGGACAAACAAACCAATTAGACGATTACTCTTCTATTGGTCTTATATGGGAGGAATACTTAAACGCTGGAATGACTGACTCCCAAGCGATGTAGAATGCAGACATGACTGGGGGGAGGGGTGGTAGCCTGCTCTGACTTTAACTCAGGTCACAGGGCCCACTTGATTTTCCTACTTGGTAGTTTTATGGATTCTTGTGACTTAACAAGAATGCTTGATCCTAAGACTTTAAAGCAGCTACTTTTATATGACGGCTGGTATCCTGGTGCAATATTACTAATATTGGTACAACATTAATAATAATATTGTTAGAGATATTATGGTTACTATTACGATTGTCACTGTTATTATTTTCTTTTTTTTATTATTGTTATCATCATCAAGGTATTCTCATTTACTGTTCACCTTCGTATTTACTTTGTTATTGCACTTTATCCTGCAAAGAAGGACATTATACTTTGTTTATTTGAATACGGAGAACTGACAAAATTACAGATCTAGTGATCGACACTTTCTTTGACTACAAATACAAAAAGGACCTTGGAAAGGGTCCTCAGCCTAAGGAGGCATATATCTCTTACTCTTGAATAACTATATTTTCAATGTAAAGCGACATTATGCTTCTGTACTTGAACTTGCAAGGATTGTGGCAATGTGTGCTTACACCTATGCTCTGTATCTTTTTATTTTTCTTTAATAAAGCTTGTTAAAAAAAAAAAAATGATAATAAAGAGGAGAAAGATACGATAATCTTTGTTACCCAATATAATAGACTTAGCTATAAAATAACAGATTTTGCATTGATATGTACTAACATAATGTAATCCACAAGTAGATGTTTTCAAAGAGAATCCATTAGTAGCATATAGGAGGAACAGGAGCCTTAAAGATAATTTGGTTCATGCAGATATTGGAAGTGGAAAGAAAAATATTCAAAGAACAATAGGTCAAACTAGAACTGGTTGTTAGCCATGTTTGAACTGCAGTCATTGCAGTTCTATAATTAAAGGGACACTGAACCCAATTTTTTTTCTTTTGTGATTCAGATAGAGCATGCAATTTTAAGCAACTTTCTAATTTACTCCTCTTATAAATTTTTCTTCGTTCTCTTGCTATCTGTATTTGAAAAAGAAGGCATCTAAGCTTTTTTTCTTGGTTCAGGACTCTGGACAGCACTTTTTTATTGGTGGATGAATTTATCCACCAATCAGCAAGGACAACCCAGGTTGTTCACCAAAAATGGACCGGCATCTAAACTTACATTCTTGCATTTTAAATAAAGATACCAAAAGAATAAAGAACATTCGATAATAGGAGTAAATTAGAAAGTTGCTTAAAATGTCATGCTCTATCTGAATCACAAAAGAAAAAAATTGGGTTCAGTGTCCCTTTAAGGTTGAATGTTTTTATAAACTTATTGATGGTACTGGTATTGATGGTTATTTAGGGAGTTCTAAACATGCAGGTCCTCTTCTGTCATCTATATCATTAAATGTCCATGTGGTTTAATTTATATAGGTGAGACATGTAAGGAGGTCAGGGAGAGGATAACAGATCATAAATACAATATTAGGACAAAAGATAAAGAAGCACCAGTTTCCTCTCACTTTCTCTCCATGGTTCACAATATTAGCCAACCTGTTTAAGGTTATTGAACATGTAATTAGACCCAGGAGAGGAGGCGACAGGGAAAATTTGTTGAAAATGAGTGAGACGTGCTGGGTACAAAAACTTAAATCTTTAATACCTAAGTGTTTAAATAGGGACTTTGGTCTTTTATTTCTATAATAAACTTTGTTCTATTCTATTGTGCAATATTCTCCTTTTTTAAATTGTATAAATCTAAATTTGTATTTAGAAATTTTAAGTGAACAGTCTGATATAAATAAGAAAATAATGTGAATGTAATACTGTCTTTTGTTAACATGATGGCAGTATAGCATAGACTAATTTCTTTGTGTATGCAACAGGTGAGGGTATAAAAGATACAAACCTGTATGTGATTAAATATACATGACTAAGGGCCTATTGCAGGCCTGAAACGTGGGAAATATGCCTATGGACTCAACATATAAGAAAAAAAGGTGTTTTATCGTTTTGGAGGCTGGAACTTATATTTATACTATTTTTTGTGCATTAAGGCAGCTCCGGTCTCTTTCATGTAATCCCAGGCACACTCTATGATGTTGAGATCAGGGCTCTGTGGGGGTTATACAATCACTTCCAGGATTCCTTGTTTATCTTTACCCTCAAGATAGTTCTTAACCCCATCTCACAATTAGGACGTTCTATGCTGTCCTAACTGAGCTGCACTTTATCGCTGTTAGGATGGCACGGAATGTCCCACCCATTCAGCTGTCCTTTAACCTTAGCCGCTTTCTATATGGGATTGCGGAGTGGGGGGCGGATTTAGCATCATAGGCACTCCCCCTGATCCGATCCCTTCAATTTTTACTAATTTCTTTCGATGTAGACAATTGAATCCCAGTAGGAAGGGGTTAATGACTGACTTTATGTTTGGGGTCGTTGTCATGCTGCAGAATAATTTTGGTGCCAATCTGATGCATCCCTGATGGTATTGCACGATGGACAAGTATCTGCCTGCACTGTTCAGTATTGAGGGGACCATTAATTCTGACCAAATCCCTAACTTCATTTGCAGAAATGCAACCCCACACTTACAAGAAACCTCCACCATTCTTCACTGTTACCTGCAGACACTTATTCTTGTACCACTTGCCAGCACTTTGACAAACAAACTGCCTTCTGCTAAAGCCAAATATTTCAAATTTTGACATCAGTTCAGAGCATGTGCTGCCATATTTATGCACATTGTTCCTGTATTTTCATGCATAGTTGAGACGCTTAGCCTTGTTTCCATGTCAGAGGTATGGCTTTTTGGCCACAGGCCTTCCATGAAGACCACTTCTGACCAGACTTCTCCAGACAGAAGATGGGTGTACCAGGGTCCAGATTCTGCTTTCTAATTAGGCAATATAGGCGGCCGATTAGGGATGCAACAACTAATCAATAATGAAAATCATTGTCAATGATTTCCATTATCGATTAGTTGTTTAGCCAGCCAGTTCGGTTGGACACTGTTCTGTTCGGCGCTGTGGTGCCATCTTACACCTCCACACCTCCCCCCT
Organism: Bombina bombina; assembly: GCF_027579735.1. Lineage (NCBI taxonomy): Eukaryota > Metazoa > Chordata > Amphibia > Anura > Bombinatoridae > Bombina > Bombina bombina. Next base: position 115,473,112 of record NC_069505.1, read on the forward strand.
TGTGCCTGCAGAGTTGCGCATTGGCGCCATTGTGATCTTTACACCCTACCACATCAGCGTGTATTGTCTGTGCTTTAGTGGTGGCGCCAATTTTTTCAGTTGAGTGTACCCAGGATAAGCACCGTTAGGCGGGATCAACCAGGTAAGTAATGAAAAAAGTATTATATTATTAATATATAAATTAAATGGAGGATACAGGCACTGTCATGCGGGATCAACCAGGTAACAACAAACTTATATAATTTTATATATATAAAATAAATGGGTACAGGCACTGTGAGGCAGGACCAACCAAGTAATGAAAATTATATTATATATATTTACATTTTATATAAATAGGTACAGGCACTGTTAGGCAGGACCAACCAGGTAATGCAAATTAATTTATATATATATAATATTTGCAAACAATCAGGCACTCTCTGGGTCTAAAGTGTTTTATTTGATCCCCCTTCCTCAGACTTAAAAAATATAAGTCGATACAGTGCTACTTACCCCTATAATGTACCAGACCATAGTGACAAACAGCTGAGTCCGTAAGCTCCATCGGCGTTCCTGGGTTGCAACTGCGCATGCTCCCAGTCCCGTACGGAGTCACCAAATGGACAAAACTGCAAATGCAAAAGTGAATATATGATTGGTGCAGGGGATAAGAGTATTGCGGTATACATGGAACCTTAATCACAATTGGAGCTTAGCGAGCGATCTAACCGCTAAATCACAAAATGCGTTAACTAACACCACATTTAAATGACAAATTTCAATAAACTGTTATGCTGCATTAAGATGCCCAATTTAGGTGCTAAGCTAACAGAATTTTAAAACAAAATAACTCTAGATGTCCATTGGCTACATGCCCCATAAATGTTCAGGTACTTAAAGGGCCATGATATTTTACCTCAAAAATTGCTCAGTAGCCACATCCCATTGTAAAGGACTTCTAAGCAGCAAATCAGTATGTCTGTCTCGGGACAGCTAAGGGAGTGAGCTTACGTGCACACTCATCTTTTTTCCCTATTCAGTTTAAGAAAGTTTACTATGAAATTTCATGAGAGTTAAGTGAAATCTCATGAGATCACAGTAAAAGAGTTCATGACCTCAGCACTGTTGATGCGGATTGGCTGCTGTTAATTTTTTTTTTTTTTTTTTTACCTGCAGTTGAGCAACAGTTGAAGTATATTTTTTTTACACAGAACTTACTCTGCTGAGCTGAGGAAGTTGCGAGGTAAAATATCTTCCTTTTTTTACATAGAGATGCTCAGGTGAAATTTTTCTGTCAGCTTTTTACAGTTATACTGCATCAGTTTCAAGTGATTTAGCATATGAGTATTATGTCCCTTTGATACTTTACAATTCATGTTCATAATGATCTCTCAGAAATTTCATATGTGCAGCATCCATCTAGTTTTAGTACCGGACATACAAAGTGTCAGAGTGTCTTGTCTACACTATAAACCACTAAATCTTAGGTGTCCTGTCATGTAATTGATACTAGTGGGCACAATAATTATTGTTTCAATTAGAAGATCACTGAACCTGCTTTTGACTATAACCTTAGAACTAGCACAGCATTGTTTACTTGTTATGTTACCTGAAAATGTATTCACAATATCAATAATTTGATAGTACTTGTGATTCCCAGATAATGGCATGGTGAGCTTACTGGAGCTAGATCACTACTCTAATCCACATCTGATCAAAATGAGATATCCCTACACCCAACCTTAACCTAAGAATCCATCAAACTACTAACTAGGGCAACAACTAATTATTAGAATCATTATATATACAGATAACACAGACATTTCACTCAATCTTCGCATTGAGTGACACCTCTAATACCAGCGCACAATTGCGTGCGCTGGTATTACAAGTGGTGCGCAAACATCATGAAAGCGAAAGTGCAATTTTGAGCTCCACTCGTAATCTGGCCCTTAATGGGCACACCACTCAGCTGATTTTACTGACCATCTATTTATATCAGTGGCGGCTTGTGAATTTTGAATATGAGGGGGCTTAGACCCCAACCCTTTAAATAAAGCCCCACCCCTCAGATGGCAGTTTAATATCCCTTTAACTATGTATTTAACCTTTTTGCCGGGTTTAAACACACAGATCATTTTATTATTGCTGGCATAGGAAAAAGGGTTAGACGTAGTTATATGCAAGCAATAGGGCAATAAAAAACAATACAATTCAGTAACACAGAGAAAGTCCCAGCACCAAATGAACCAGCTTTGTATTCAAATGTTTGTATGACTTTTTATTTCGGAAAACAATAATAGAGCACCTTCATTTCAAAGGAGTTGCTAATTGTTAACCTCCTTCACCTTAATACCTTTAGGACATATAAGCAAAGTCTTTATATGGAGACCGTTGAAACTTATTAGACAAATAATCCGGTCTTACCGGTCAGCTGACTGTGAATATGGTACGATACCTCTGCCCCTTATGGTCGGTCCTCAGGAGCCGTCTAGAAGGCGATCCACTTTCACACTGTGTATTCCGGATACCAGCCTCTTCAGACCTCTGTCCGCTCCCTCACTTCGACCACGGGCTGCAGCTGATGACGTCACACGAAGTTTGTGCGTTCAGTCTCCCTCTTTCTCTCGCAGTGCTTTTCTGTGTCTTTCAGGTAAAGGCAATGACGAAATTGTTTTCCTTTGGTCTGGCTCCACATGCAAAGTCTGTGCTCACTGTCCCCAATCAAATGTACAGCAGAAAAACGAATGAAGGAGCACCAGACAAAAGTTGTGAAGAGTAAAACTTAGCTTTTATTCCGCTTCAAGCAGTTTGCAACAAGTTTGCAATAAAACAAATAGATCCAAAATTAGCATAGCATTGTGTATCAAAGACTTTGCATGTGGAGCCAGACCAAAGGAAAACAATTTCGTCATTGCCTTTACCTGAAAGACACAGAAAAGCACTGCGAGAGAAAGAGGGAGACTGAACGCACAAACTTCGTGTGACGTCATCAGCTGCAGCCCGTGGTCGAAGTGAGGGAGCGGACAGAGGTCTGAAGAGGCTGGTATCCGGAATACACAGTGTGAAAGTGGATCGCCTTCTAGACGGCTCCTGAGGACCGACCATAAGGGGCAGAGGTATCGTACCATATTCACAGTCAGCTGACCGGTAAGACCGGATTATTTGTCTAATAAGTTTCAACGGTCTCCATATAAAGACTTTGCTTATATGTCCTAAAGGTATTAAGGTGAAGGAGGTTAACAATTAGCAACTCCTTTGAAATGAAGGTGCTCTATTATTGTTTTCCGAAATAAAAAGTCATACAAACATTTGAATACAAAGCTGGTTCATTTGGTGCTGGGACTTTCTCTGTGTTACTGAATTGTGTTTATTTGAGCGGACCCCACGCTAACAGTCTCTATAGCACATTGGACTAACTTATTATTATTATAATTGTCTGGCATAAATCTTTTCACAAAATGGTGGAACCAAGCAGTCAAATCATAGAAGGGGATATTGCATTCTATTCCCTGCAACCTACAGAGCTAAGAGTGGGTAATTTGGAGGAGTTGGACTTTGTGTTCACTACAGACTTTTCAAAGTATTCATTGTCAAGATTATTTGAAGAGCTGGAATTTTCCCTAAATAAGGAGAACAAATTAAAATGGGATGTGTGGACACTTGATAAGTATTATAAGCTGGTTATGGTTCCCAGGGGCCTAAGACTAAATAAATTTCCAACTTTCAGTACTGATGATGCTGAGTTCATCAAAATATGGAATAGAACTCTAACGGACTGTTCTTTGAAATTAATGTTGTTGTTAATTGATTATAAGACAAAAATGTTAAAAGAGGTTTCGAAACAAATAGATGCCATACAAAATGTGTTAAGTTTACGTAGCCAGGAAGTCCAGTTTGAAAAATTCGATAAGATTCTTAAAAGCACTATAGCTGATGCAAAGAAATTATTGAAAGATATCAAACATGGTAAATTTCTGAGAGATAAGTCTGACTACGATACAAACAAAGTTTATATTTGGCAGAGAAAATATAAATTTAGCTTTAGAAGAGGCTCAGGTAGAGGAAGAAGAGGTCAGCAAAGAAATAACAATAGAGGAGGTTATCAGAGGGATAGCTTGCCTTATCAGAAAAAAGTAACATTTAGTGAAAGTGAAGCAGAATCAGTAGATGAAACAACAAGAGGGGGTGCTACCTCAAGTGATGAGGAGGAAAGGACTCCTAACACACATTGTATTTCAAATCAGGACAGAACAGTCAGGCCTAAGGAAAACACCACACAATACACCAGTGAGGTTAGAACTGAAACAATTGAGACACCCAGGGACAACACCAGACCAGTTACTAGATCCACACAACAGGGCATACTTAAAGAATACAATGAGGAAATGCAGGTTTTTCCCAAACCCCCAGAAAGACCAGAAGGGGGGGGAAGAGGCAGAGGTTTTGTAAAGCAAAATATCAGACCAGGAGGGGTCGAGGTTACAACAAGTACAATTAAGTCCTGTAATTAATCTATCTTCCTATCATCTGACAAGTGAGGAAAAAAGGGTATTGGAACTAGGTTTAAACTTTGTTCCTGCAGAGAACTTTGACTTATTTCAAACACTGATCGATGTCAATAGATTAATAAGAAACATTACCCTTAAGAAACACTTTTCAGATGATCAGGGAAATTTAACTAATTCAAGTGTCGAATTAGATATTGACAGGAATAATATTACTGAACTCACTTTTAGTGAAACCTGCGATGTAATTGCCCTAGAAGAACTACAAGCAGAAAGCTCTCTTTGTCATGCCCAGGATGGTCACACTTTGGCCCTTCCAAAATTTTGTAATCCTTCTAAATTTTACCCTATTCAAAGTAGGGGCAATACATTAGAAATTTTTCAAAAAAGGATAGAACAAGACTTAACTACATTGGCCTATACTTGTAGAAATGACCAAAAAAACTTAAATTTAAGTAAAAACTCAAAAGCAGCAATCAAAAAACTTAGTGAGAATACCCAGATAGTGATAAGAAATGCTGATAAGGGGGGATCAATTGTAGTTATGGATAAAGTGCAATTTATTCAAGAGGCTAACAGACAGCTAACAGATGACAAACAATACACCAAACTAGAAGCGGATCCCACCCCAAAATTTAAAAGAGAACTATTACACCTTATTGATGAGGGTTTTGATGAAGGGTTTTTTGATTTAAATACCAAAGAATATCTTATTGTTGGACAACCTGTCATGCCTGTATTTAACTTATTACCCAAAATTCATAAAGGCATTGAGAACATGACGGGAAGACCAATAATAAGTGGAATTGGATCCTTGAACGAACACCTTTCACAGTGGTTAGATGAAGTTTTACAACCAATAGTGAAAGCATTAAACAGTTACTTACGCGATACGAAGCAGTTGCTCAAAGAGGTTAAGAACGTGAAATGGGAACACAACTATGGATGGTTAACTATAGATGTACAATCATTGTACTCGTCCATTCCACATGATATGGGGTTACAAGCAATTGAATATTTCATGAATAAAATAGATGGATATAGTAAAGAATTTAGCACATATATATTGTTCGCGTGACTAAATATTTATTGACACACAATTTCTTTTCCTTTGAGGGGGCGTATTACCTCCAGAGATGTGGGACAGCTATGGGGGCAAAGTTTGCCCCCTCCTACGCCAACCTCTTTATGGGGTGGTGGGAGCTGTCCCACATCTATGGATGTGATAGCCCCCTCAGAGAAAACATCGTCTATTACAGAAGGTTTATAGACGACCTGATATGTATCTGGAGAGGAGACAAAAATAGTGCAATGGAGTTTGTTGCACTACTAAATACAAATAAAATGGGCATAAAATTCACTAGTGATTTTGCACAAGAGAAAATACATTATCTTGATGTTGAACTAACTGGAAATAGAAAGGGACACATTATGACAGAAGTCTATACTAAACCTATTTCAGGCAACACACTTTTACATGCCCACAGCAATCATCCCAAACGTGTATTTAGCTCTGTAGCAAAAGGACAGTACATAAGATTAAAAAGAAATTGTAATACAGAAGAAACATACAAAAAACACACAGAAATATTATCACACAAACTAAAAGCAAGAGGATATACTGTAAAAACAATTGAAAATGCTAAAAATTCAGTGGCTCAAGTAAATAGAGAAGATCTATTAAAAGATAAACCTCGCAGTAAGAGAGTGGATGATAGAGTAACATTTGTCACCAAATTTAGTAACCAATACCATCAAATTTGTTCCATCATAAGAAAACATCTACCATTACTACAGGCTGATGAGAAACTTGTAAAAATCTCAAAGAAAGGTTGCAGATTTTCCTTTAAAAAGGGATTATCTATAGGAAATCAGATAGCTCCTACAAAATTAAGAAAAAACATAATTTATGCTTACCTGATAAATTCCTTTCTTCTGTAGTGTGATCAGTCCACGGGTCATCATTACTTGTGGGATATTATCTGCTCCCCTACAGGAAGTGCAAGAGGATTCACCCAGCAGAGTTGCTATATAGCTCCTCCCCTCTACGTCACCTCCAGTCATTCGACCAAGGACCAACGAGAAAGGAGAAGCCAAGGGTGTAGTGGTGACTGGAGTATAATTTAAAAAATATTTACCTGCCTTAAAAAACAGGGCGGGCCGTGGACTGATCACACTACAGAAGAAAGGAATTTATCAGGTAAGCATAAATTATGTTTTCTTCTGTTAAGTGTGATCAGTCCACGGGTCATCATTACTTGTGGGATACCAATACCAAAGCAAAAGTACACGGATGACGGGAGGGATTGGCAGGCTCTTTATACAGAAGGAACCACTGCCTGAAGAACCTTTCTCCCAAAAATAGCCTCCGAGGAAGCAAAAGTGTCAAATTTGTAAAATTTGGAAAAAGTATGAAGCGAAGACCAAGTTGCAGCCTTGCAAATCTGTTCAACAGAGGCCTCATTCTTAAAGGCCCAAGTGGAAGCCACAGCTCTAGTGGAATGAGCTGTAATTCTTTCAGGAGGCTGCTGTCCAGCAGTCTCATAAGCTAAAAGAATTATGCTACGAAGCCAAAAAGAGAGAGAGGTAGCAGAAGCTTTTTGACCTCTCCTCTGACCAGAGTAAACGACAAACAGGGAAGACGTTTGTCGAAAATCTTTAGTTGCCTGTAAATAAAATTTAAGGGCACGAACTACATCCAGATTGTGCAAAAGACGTTCCTTCCTCGAAGAAGGATTTGGGCACAAGGATGGAACAACAATCTCCTGATTGATATTCCTGTTAGTGACTACCTTAGGTAAGAACCCAGGTTTAGTACGCAGAACTACCTTATCCGAGTGAAAAATCAAATAAGGAGAATCACAATGTAAGGCTGATAACTCAGAGACTCTTCGAGCCGAGGAAATAGCCATTAAAAATAGAACTTTCCAAGATAACAACTTTATAACAATGGAATGAAGGGGTTCAAACGGAACACCCTGTAAAACGTTAAGAACAAGGTTTAAACTCCATGGTGGAGCCACAGCTTTAAACACAGGTTTAATTCTGGCCAAAGCCTGACAAAAAGCCTGAACGTCTGGAACTTCTGACAGACGCTTGTGTAACAGAATGGACAGAGCTGAGATCTGTCCCTTTAAGGAACTAGCGGATAACCCCTATTCTAAACCTTCTTGTAGAAAAGACAATATCCTAGGAATCCTAACCTTACTCCAAGAGTAACCTTTGGATTCGCACCAATATAGGTATTTACGCCATATTTTATGGTAAATCTTTCTGGTAACAGGCTTCCTAGCCTGTATTAAGGTATCAATAACTGACTCAGAAAAACCACGCTTTGATAAGATCAAGCGTTCAATTTCCAAGCAGTCAGCTTCAGAGAAGTTAGATTTTGATGTTTGAAAGGACCCTGAATCAGAAGGTCCTGTTTCAGAGGTAACGACCAAGGTGGACAGAATGACATGTCCACCAGATCTGTATACCAAGTCCTGCGTGGCCATGCAGGCGCTATTAGAATCACTGATGCTTTCTCCTGTTTGATTCTGGCAATCAATCGAGGAAGCATCGGGAAAGGTGGAAACACATAAGCCATCCTGAAGGTCCATGGTGCTGTCAAGGCATCTATCAGGACCGCTCCCGGATCCCTGGATCTGGACCCGTAGCGAGGAAGCTTGGCGTTCTGTCGAGACGCCATGAGATCTATCTCTGGTTTGCCCCAACGTCGAAGTATTTGGGCAAAGACCTCTGGATGAAGTTCCCACTCCCCCGGATGAAAAGTCTGACGACTTAAGAAATCCGCCTCCCAGTTCTCCACTCCCGGGATGTGGATTGCAGACAGGTGGCAAGAGTGAGACTCTGCCCAGCGAATTATCTTCGATACTTCCATCATTGCTAGGGAGCTTCTTGTCCCTCCCTGATGGTTGATATAAGCTACAGTCGTGATGTTGTCCGACCGGAACCTGATGAACCCCCGAGTTGTTAACTGGGGTCAAGCCAGAAGAGCATTGAGGACTGCTCTCAATTCCAGAATGTTTATTGGAAGAAGACTCTCCTCCTGATTCCATAGTCCCTGAGCCTTCAGAGAATTCCAGACAGCGCCCCAACCTAGTAGGCTGGCGTCTGTTGTTACAATTGACCAGTCTGGCCTGCTGAATGGCATTCCCCTGGCCAGATGTGGCTGATAAAGCCACCATAGAAGAGAATTTCTGGTCTCTTGATTCAGATTTAGAGTGGGGGACAAATCTGAGTAATCCCCATTCCACTGACTTAGCATGCACAGTTGCAGTGGTCTGAGATGTAGGCGTGCAAAAGGAACTATGTCCATTGCTGCTACCATTAGTCCGATTACCTCCATGCATTGAGCTACTGACGGGTGTTGAATAGAATGAAGGACACGGCATGCACTTTGAAGTTTTGTTAACCTGTCCTCTGTTAGGTAAATCTTCATTTCTACAGAATCTATCAGAGTCCCCAGGAAGGGAACTCTTGTGAGTGGAAAGAGAGAACTTTTCTTTTCGTTCACTTTCCATCCATGCGACCTTAGAAATGCCAGTACTATCTCTGTATGAGATTTGGCAGTTTGAAGGCTTGAAGCTTGTATCAGTATGTCGTCTAAGTACGGAGCTACTGAAATTCCTTGCGGTCTTAGTACCGCCAGAAGAGTGCCCAGAACCTTTGTGAAGATTCTTGGAGCCGTAGCCAGTCCGAATGGAAGAGCTACAAACTGGTAATGCCTGTCTAAAAAGGCAAACCTTAGATACCGGTAATGGCTTTTGTGAATCGGTATGTGAAGGTAAGCATCCTTTAAATCCACTGTGGTCATGTACTGACCCTCTTGGATCATGGGCAAAAATGTTCGAATAGTTTCCATCTTGAACGATGGAACTCTTAGGAATTTGTTTAGGATCTTTAAATCCAAGATTGGCCTGAAGGTTCCCTCTTTTTTGGGAACTACAAACAGATTTGAGTAAAACCCTTGTCCTAGTTCCAACCGCGGAACTGGATGGATCACTCCCATTAATAAAAGATCTTGTACGCGGCGTAGAAACGCTTCCTTCTTTGTTAGGTTTGTTGACAACCTTGACAGATGAAATCTCCCTCTTGGGGGAGAGGATTTGAAGTCCAGAAGGTATCCCTGAGATATGATCTCTAACGCCCAGGGATCCTGAACATCTCTTGCCCAAGCCTGGGCGAAGAGGGAAAGTCTACCCCCCACTAGATCCGGTCCCGGATCGGGGGCCCTCAATTCATGCTGTCTTAGGGGCAGCAGCAGGTTTTCTGGCCTGTTTGCCCCTGTTCCAGGACTGGTTAGGTTTCCAGCCTTGTCTGTAGCGAGCAACAGCTCCTTCCTGTTTTGGTGCAGAGGAAGTTGATGCTGCTCCTGCTTTGAAATTACGAAAGGAACGAAAATTGGACTGTCTAGCCTTGGCTTTGGCCTTGTCCTGAGGCAGGGCATGACCTTTACCTCCTGTAATGTCAGCAATAATCTCTTTCAAGCCGGGCCCGAATAAGGTCTGCCCTTTGAAAGGAATATTAAGCAATTTAGATTTAGACGTAACATCAGCTGACCAGGATTTCAGCCACAGAGCTCTGCGTGCCTGAATGGCGAATCCTGAATTTTTAGCCGCAAGTTTAGTTAAATGTACTACGGCATCTGAAATAAATGAATTAGCTAACTTAAGGAATTTAAGTTTGTGTGTGATGTCATCTAGTGTGGATGATTGAAGTGTCTCTTCCAGAGACTCAAACCAAAATTCTGCTGCAGCCGTGACAGGCGCAATACATGCAAGAGGTTGCAATATAAACCCTTGTTGAACAAACATTTTCTTAAGGTAACCCTCTAATTTTTTATCCATTGGATCTGAAAAAGCACAGCTATCCTCCACTGGGATAGTGGTACGCTTAGCTAAAGTAGAAACTGCTCCCTCCACCTTAGGGACCATTTGCCATAAGTCCCGTGTGGCGGCGTCTATTGGAAACATCTTTCTGAATATAGGAGGGGGTGAGAAAGGCACACCGGGTCTATCCCACTCCTTAGTAACAATGTCAGTAAGTCTCTTAGGTATAGGAAAAACGTCAGTACTCGTCGGTACCGCAAAATATTTATCCAACCTACACATTTTCTCTGGGATTGTAACAGTGTTACAATCATTCAGAGCCGCTAATACCTCCCCTAGTAACACACGGAGGTTCTCAAGCTTAAATTTAAAATTTGAAATGTCTGAGTCCAGTTTATTTGGATCAGAACCGTCACCCACAGAATGAAGCTCTCCGTCTTCACGTTCTGCAAACTGTGACGCAGTATCAGACATGGCCCTTGCATTATCAGCGCCCTCTGTTCTCACCCCAGAGTGATCACGTTTACCTCTTAGTTCTGGTAGTTTAGCCAAAACTTCAGTCATAACAGTAGCCATATCTTGTAATGTGATTTGTAATGGCCGCCCAGATGTACTCGGCGCTACAATATCACGCACCTCCTGAGCGGGAGATGCAGGTACTGACACGTGAGGCGAGTTAGTCGGCATAACTCTCCCCTCGTTGTTTGGTGAAATATGTTCAATTTGTACAGATTGACTGTTTTTTAAAATAGCATCAATACATTTAGTACATAAATTTCTATTGGGCTCCACTTTGGCATTAACACATATAGCACAGAGATATTCCTCTGAATCAGACATGTTTAACACACTAGCAAATAAACAGCAACTTGAAAATACTTTTCAAAGTAATTTACAAATAATATGAAAACGAACTGTGCCTTTAAGAAGCACAGAAAAAAATTATAACAGTTAAAATAATTAAGTTATAGCATCAATCTTTGTCAGAATATACAGTTTTAGCAAAGGATTGTTCCCCTCAGCAATTAAACAACACAACTTTAGCAAAGGTTTAATCCCATTAGCAAAGATAACAATTTCTGAAAGCAGGAAACAAATTACAGAATAAACGTTTTTATCTCAGTCAAACTATAATTCTCACAGCTCTGCTGAGAGAAAATATTTGATGCATAGTAAAAGCGCCCCTCCCCCACACACACAGCAGTGAGGGAGAACAGAAACTGACAGAAAAAACAGATTTAAGCAACTGCCAAGTGGAAAAATAGTGCCCAAACATTTATTCACTCAGTACCTCAGTAAATGAAAATGATTTTACATTCCAGCAAAAACATTAAACATAATCTCTAGTTATTAAACAGCTTTATGTCTTTCTTACAGTGTAATTCTAGTGAATTACCATTCTCCCAGAATACTGAAGTGTAAAGTATACATACATGACATTATATCGGTATGGCAGGATTTTCTCATCAATTCCATTGTCAGAAAATAAAAACTGCTACATACCTCTATGCAGATTCATCTGCCCGCTGTCCCCTGATCTGAAGTTTACCTCACTCCTCAGATGGCCGAGAAACAGCAATATGATCTTAACTACTCCGGCTAAAATCATAGCAAAACTCTGGTAGATTCTTCCTCAAACTCTGCCAGAGAGGTAATAACACACTCCGGTGTTATTTTAAAATAACAAACTTTTGATTGAAGATATAAAACTAAGTATAATCACCATAGTCCTCTCACACGACCTATCTAGTTGCTGGGTGCAAGAGAATGACTGGAGGTGACGTAGAGGGGAGGAGCTATATAGCAACTCTGCTGGGTGAATCCTCTTGCACTTCCTGTAGGGGAGCAGATAATATCCCACAAGTAATGATGACCCGTGGACTGATCACACTTAACAGAAGAAAGCAATACTTCACAAAGTTCGTGGTTAACATTTAAGGGAACATATCATTGCAGTAATTTTACATGCAAAGCATGTGAATTCCTCCAAGAAGGAAACTTCTTTAGAAGCTCAGTAACAGGGGAAAGTTTTTTTCACAGAACATGCCTAAATTGTAGGGAGACCTATGCTATTTATGTATTAACATGTACCCTATGTGACCTACAGTATGTAGGACTCACGACAAGGGAAATACGGGAAAGGATCAGGGAACATATTAACAACATAAAACAAGGATCCCTGTCCACTCCCTTAGTGCAACATTTTAAATGTCATCATGACAGCAAAATAGGCTCGTTAAAATGGACCATAATTGAAAAGGTATATAAGGATAATAGAGGACAGAGCAGGGATGAAAAACTTGCATTAAGAGAAGCTTTTTGGATTCACAAAATGAAAACTAGGTGGCCCTTGGGCATGAACTCAGAATACGATATAATCAATTTCTGGCAATAAAGGGTTAATCCTAGCTAGTCTATTTTTAAACCTAATCCGAATTCGAATTAATTCTGTACTGGATTAACAGAATAGAATAAACTGGGAACAAAAAAGAACATAATCGGAATATAATTAAAATACATATAGTCTTGACAAGAATTATGTACAAACATTAAACAAAAAGGAGTTCTAAAGTTACCCACGATAAAACAAATATTTGATTGGATATCTTCAATATAATTGATACAGTAATTATAAACCCTAACAATAAAGGTAAAAGTGTTCATATAATTACAGACTGAAATAATCCCATAAGTAGGACTATTATAATATTTAAACTAAAATCAGATTCTAGGAAACAGAAAAAGAAAAAGGGCAAATATAAAAGGAAATGCCAAAGAAACAAACTAAATTAAGGGAATAAGAGAAATAAGCTAAATAAATTCAATAGCATATCATAGAATATATGACTAAATAAAAATAAGATAGGGGATAACATACTCATTAAGAGGAGAAACTAAAAGTGTTATTAAGCATATGGTTAGATTATCCAAACTATGTAAATATTTGTCTTTTCAAAAACAATTGTGTATAGCTCAAAGTAGGTTGGGGAAAAAGGGTGTGAGCAAAACAAGCATTTAGCAAGGTATTGATAGGGTAGTTTAAGAGGTGTGTGATTTTGTAATTAACCAATTGGAAATGTGTACACATTTTAAATATTGATCACAGGTAGTGTTCCTACAAGCTATGACTACGGCTATTGCCGAAACGCGTAAGCTGGGACGCTACCTTTGATACACAATGCTATGCTAATTTTGGATCTATTTGTTTTATTGCAAACTTGTTGCAAACTGCTTGAAGCGGAATAAAAGCTAAGTTTTACTCTTCACAACTTTTGTCTGGTGCTCCTTCATTCGTTTTTCTGCAATAAAAAACAATACACCTATTCCCAAATTGTCTCAGCGAGCATTTCCCAAAAACAATTCAAACCTTTAGCTCACAGAAAAATTTACATTTGAAGTAGGCGGCAGAGCATGGGGTATTTGAATTTCATATCTATATTAAAAAGTACTGTAAGTTATAGTGCATATTCATAACATCTGATGAATTAAACCCCATCTAAAATATCATTACCATTCCGTATCTGCATTATTTAAATGGAAGAGTTTACCATCCCTTTAAGAGTTTATCCCTATCAGTAAGCTTGTGATTTTCTTACCCCAAGTGATATATTGTATATGTTTTAAATATGTTTTGATAAATATATAAAGAGGGGTTTCCAGTAAGCCAGTGGTAATTCTGAATTCAACACATTACTTAGAGCTATAGTAGTTCTACAAAGTGTGAATAATATTGTTATTTAGCTGTGTCCTCATCTAACCTTTTACTGCTGTTATGGCGTTGTATTCTGTCCAAACGGTGCTGGGCTTTTGTGCTGCCTTGAAGCCAACTGCGCTTTCTGGATGTGATCGCGGTCTGGAGGGCGTGCCTAGCATCATAGGGACGCCCCCCTGACCCGATCCCATAATTGAAACATTGTTCCGTTGTAGACATTATGACCCTGTCATGAAATGCTTGAAAAGACGGGGTTAAGCTACACTTCTACTTTTGTTTCTCGGAGGAATTTCATGATTGAACTTTTGAAACTGGGGGAACTGACCTTTTGGAGCACTACTGAACACCTGTGCACACTCTTGTGTATACCCAGATACTTAGTAAAACTTACCACATTTTATCATGTTTATTGTATAATATTTCTTCTTATTATGATTGTTACGACACATCTGTAGGTGACACAGTGGCAGCCATTGTAGAAACTCTGCCACCAAATTTATAAAGGCAAATTCATACACTTAACCCTGTTTTGCAGGGGGTCCGGCATGATGCTGGCAGGGCCTGGGCCCCACTAAGGTTTCTGTAGCAAAGTAGCACAGATGTGCCCCTAGAGGTGTGAGGCAGTCTAGATGGAGGCCTCTGAGACTCCTGTAGTTAAGTTCCTAGTTGGGTTCTACTTAATTATTCAAAGGACCATTGTACCAGAGCCAGATATTTTGTTTCACTAATAGTGTAATGGCAATAAAGTTAGCAGCCAACTGTGAAATTATAATGAAATAAGCATATTTATGGGGAATAAGCTATAACAACGTTTATCCATTTAACTTGCAATGTAGGAAGAATAGGAAACTCAGTGTTTTTTACACATGCAAATTCTTTCCATTAAAGGGATAGTCTAGTCCAAAATAAACTTTCATGATTCAGATAGAGAATGTAATTTTAAACATTTTTTCAATTTATTTTCATCACCAGTTTTGCTTTGTTCTCTTGGTATTCTAAGTTGAAAACTAAACCTAGGAGGTTCATATGCTAATTTCTAAGCCCTTGAAGGCCGCCTCTTCTCTCAGGGCATTTTGACAGTTTTTCACCACAAGGGGGTGTTAGCTCATGTGTGTCATATAGAAAACACTGTGCTCATGCACGTGGAGTTCAGGTAAGCCAGCTCTGATTGGCTAAAATGGATGTCTGTCAAAAGAACTGAAATAAGGGGGGCAGTTTGCAGAGGCTTAGATACAAGGTAATCACATTCGCAGCCAATCGGACACTAGCAGGGGGTGTCAATTAACCCGATTCTATGTGATCGGGCTGATTGCTGTACACCGCCTCAGAGGTAGCGTACGAGTTAAGGAGCAGCGGTCTTAAGACTGCTGCTTCTTAACTCCTGTTGCCGGCAAGCCTGAAGGCTTGCAGGGAAACAGATGCATTGGGGCTGATATGGACCTTGTTAAATCAGCCCCATAGACTGACTTGCTAGTAGTTACTCCTATATATTCAGTCTTAATTTAAAAAAAAAATTGCAACCTTAATTAACCCCTTTGATATCTTCTCTAATCCTTTTCCAATATTGAATATTATTAGAGGTTATACTAATATACATGGTTTATTATATACATATACACACACATCCATCATTCATATACAGGGAGTGCAGAATTATTAGGCAAGTTGTATTTTTGAGGATTAATTTTATTATTGAACAACAACCATGTTCTCAATGAACCCAAAAAACTCATTAATATCAAAGCTGAATAGTTTTGGAAGTAGTTTTTAGTTTGTTTTTAGTTATGGCTATTTTAGGGGGATATCTGTGTGTGCAGGTGACTATTACTGTGCATAATTATTAGGCAACTTAACAAAAAATAAATATATACCCATTTCAATTATTTATTTTTACCAGTGAAACCAATATAACATCTCAACATTCACAAATATACATTTCTGACATTCAAAAACAAAACAAAAACAAATCAGTGACCAATATAGCCACCTTTCTTTGCAAGGACACTCAAAAGCCTGCCATCCATGGATTCTGTCAGTGTTTTGATCTGTTTACCATCAACATTGCGTGCAGCAGCAACCACAGCCTCCCAGACACTGTTCAGAGAGGTGTACTGTTTTCCCTCCTTGTAAATCTCACATTTGATGATGGACCACAGGTTCTCAATGGGGTTCAGATCAGGTGAACAAGGAGGCCATGTCATTAGATTTTCTTCTTTTATACCCTTTCTTGCCAGCCACGCTGTGGAGTACTTGGTCGCGTGTGATGGAGCATTGTCCTGCATGAAAATCATGTTTTTCTTGAAGGATGCAGACTTCTTCCTGTACCACTGCTTGAAGAAGGTGTCTTCCAGAAACTGGCAGTAGGACTGGGAGTTGAGCTTGACTCCATCCTCAACCCGAAAAGGCCCCACAAGCTCATCTTTGATGATACCAGCCCAAACCAGTACTCCACCTCCACCTTGCTGGCGTCTGAGTCGGACTGGAGCTCTCTGCCCTTTACCAATCCAGCCACGGGCCCATCCATCTGGCCCATCAAGACTCACTCTCATTTCATCAGTCCATAAAACCTTAGAAAAATCAGTCTTGAGATATTTCTTGGCCCAGTCTTGACGTTTCAGCTTGTGTGTCTTGTTCAGTGGTGGTCGTCTTTCAGCCTTTCTTACCTTGGCCATGTCTCTGAGTATTGCACACCTTGTGCTTTTGGGCACTCCAGTGATGTTGCAGCTCTGAAATATGGCCAAACTGGTGGCAAGTGGCATCTTGGCAGCTGCACGCTTGACTTTTCTCAGTTCATGGGCAGTTATTTTGGGCCTTGGTTTTTCCACACGCTTCTTGCGACCCTGTTGACTATTTTGAATGAAACGCTTGATTGTTCGATGATCACGCTTCAGAAGCTTTGCAATTTTAAGAGTGCTGCATCCCTCTGCAAGATATCTCACTATTTTTTACTTTTCTGAGCCTGTCAAGTCCTTCTTTTGACCCATTTTGCCAAAGGAAAGGAAGTTGCCTAATAATTATGCACACCTGATATAGGGTGTTGATGTCATTAGACCACACCCCTTCTCATTACAGAGATGCACATCACCTAATATGCTTAATTGGTAGTAGGCTTTCGAGCCTATACAGCTTGGAGTAAGACAACATGCATAAAGAGGATGATGTGGTCAAAATACTCATTTGCCTAATAATTCTGCACTCCCTGTACATACATTTTCCCACATTCTTCACACAAGGACTTGTGACCATTAAATAATTACTATCTATATTAACAATAATATAAAGATCCCTATATACATGAAGGCATTTATACATATCCTTTGTACAAACCCTATTCTATATTCTATTTCTTATTGAAAATGTATTAAGTAAAATTTGGAATTAAATCCATGCGGAATTCTAGTGTTAAAGGGACAGTCTACACCACAATATTTATTGTTTTTAAAGATAGATAATCCCTTTATTACCAACCCAGTTATATTAACAAACTTTTTACCTCTGTGATTATCTTGTATCTAAGCCTCTGCAAA
This sequence comes from Bombina bombina, assembly GCF_027579735.1. Classification (NCBI taxonomy): domain Eukaryota; kingdom Metazoa; phylum Chordata; class Amphibia; order Anura; family Bombinatoridae; genus Bombina; species Bombina bombina. The sequence continues at coordinate 115,490,675 of NC_069505.1, forward strand.
CTACCCCTTATTTCAGTTATTTTGACAGACTTGCATTTTAGCCAATCAGTGCTGGCTCCTAGGGACACCTCGTGTGTGTGCACAGAGTAATCTATTTTAAACACATGAACAAACGCCCTCTTGTGGTGAAACACTGAAAAAATTCCCTGAGCTAAGATGCTGCCTTCAAGGGCTTAGAAATTAGCATATGAACCTCCTAGATTTAGCCTTCAACTAAAAATACCAAGAGAACAAAGCAAAATTGGTGATAGAAGTAAATTGAAAAATTGTTTAAAATTACATGCCCTCTCTGAATAATGAAAGTTTGTTTTGGACTAGACTGTCCCTTTAAGTTTGAATGTCCAATATATTTCCCTTTTATTTATCTGTTCTTTACTTCCTCCTCTCCAAATGCCTCTCATTTTCTCTATCACTGTCCAGGAAAAGTCACTCACTGACCTCGTGTAGTATTGAAATGCATTGCAATTGGGGACTTAAAGTGAAAGTAAATTAATGCTATCGATTCCTCTTATAACAATTTATGTAGTCGCTAAGTTTTTTTTTTTTTGCATTACCTTTAATTTAATTTGTATTGATTATTCTATCATACTGTATTGTAGAGCAGATTTTGTTATACATTTGATAACGTGTCAACTGTCACCTCCAGTACGTTGGCAAAACTACCAGAGAAGTGAGGACTAGAATACGTGAACATTTGTCTAATATAACTAGTACAAAGAGAACACTAGATGTTAAAGCGACACTGAACCCACATTTTTTCTTTTGTGATTCAGATAGAGCATGAAATTTTAAGCAACTTTCTAATTTACTCCTATTATCATATTTTCTTCATTCTCTTAGTATCTTTATTTGAAATGCAAGAATGTAAGTTTAGATGCCTGCTCAAAACCTGGGTTGTTCTTGCTGATTGGTGGATACATTCATCCACCAATAAAAAAGTGCTGTCCAGAGTTCTGAACCAAAAAAAGCTTAGATGCCTTCTTTTTCAAATAAATATAGCAAGAGAACGAAGAAAAAGTGATAATAGGAGTAAATTAGAAAGTTGCTTAAAATTGCATGCTCTATCTGAATCACAAAATAAAAAAATTGGGTTCAGTGTCCCTTTATGTCCCCAATTGCAATGCATTTGGTTACAAAACATGAAAGGTCAGTGAGTGACTTTTTCTGGACAGTGATAGAGAAAATGAGGCAATTGTAGAGAAGGAAGTGAAGAACAACAGCTAAATAAAAGGGACATTTATTGGACATTCAAACGTAAACACTAGTATTCCGCATGGATTAAATTCCAGATTTGACTGATTAAAATTTTGAGATTTAATACCTCTTTAATACAAAATAGAATAGGGTTTGTACAGATGATATATATACTTTCCTTTATGTATAAAAGGATCTTTAGTGTTAATAAATACAGGTGGCCCTCGTTTTACAACGGTTCAATTTACCCCGTTTCAGAATAACAACCTTTTTTTCTAGTCATGTGACTGCTATTGAAAAGCATTGAGAAGCAGTGCATTTATTAAAATAGCCAGTAGGTGGAGCTGTCCGCTTGTGTTGCAGCAAAGCCAAGCAAGCTGAAATTAATCAGTTTAACCAGACCTGAGCTATCGAGCAGATTTCAAAGGAACAAGATCTTCCTGTCTACAAATCAGTCCAGATTGGAATGCATAGAAAGAACTGTTTGCAGAAAAATGCAAGTGAAGTCTGTGTTGTGTGATTATTTTATTAGGATTATAATGCTGTTTAGTAAATGTTTTTTGTTCATTTAACTTAGTTTAATTATATATTCTGTGTTGTGAGATTATTTTATTAGGTTTATAATGCTGTTTAGCATTTAAAGTCTTCATTTCAAAGCTTTAAAAATAATGTATTAGGTGTTATGACAATTTTGAGAGGGGCCTGGAACCTATCTCCCTCACTTCCTATTGACTTACATTATAAACTGGGTTTCAATTTACAACGGTTTCGATTTACAACCATTCCTTCTGGAACCTAACCCCGGCGTAAACAGAGGGCTGCCTGTATAATAAACATTAAATGGTCACAAGTCCATGTGTGTAGAATGTGGGAAAATGTGTGTGATATATATATATATATATATCATTCTATGTAGTTAATAAAATATTGTATATGTGCCCTCTTAGTTCTAAACCATGTAAATGTATATGGCATCTTATAATCAATATTGCAATAGGATTATATTAGTTATCTAAGGCGTTAATTAAAGGGACATGATACCCAAATGTTGAAGTACTTGAAAGTAATGCAGCACAGCTACAAAAAGCTGATTAGAAAATATCACATGAACATTCCTGAATTGGAATACAATTTTTGGATTTTAAGTAGCTTAGTGAACCTAGATGTAACCCCTCCCCCCTCCTGTTATCTCTTTATATACAGTGCATCAGAAGTATGTTCTTTCTCTGAAGAGGTGAGCCCTTGCCGATGTGAGGTCATCTGACCAGGTCATATCTGGCTGAAGACTGGGGACAGAGAGTGATCCATGAGCGGTGTGAGTTACTGGGGGTATGTGCCAGCTTAGCTAGCCAAGGCTACAGTGTGGGTGGATGAGCATTCCTGAAAGCAAATTAGCTAACAGGAGATGCCATGTGAAGCTCTGTTTTGAGAAGCCACAGAAGGAAGAAAGTCCGGCTAAAATTATGGACCCAGTTAAACACAGAGGCTCGATTTATCAATCCTTGATGGACAGGGCTCTCCTCTGCGTTCCATTGCAGGGTTGTTATACAAGACAATTTCTGCAATGAAGACATTCTGGGCTCAGTTCTAGAATACAGCAGAAAACAAACTAAGGTTATTTTCTTCTCATTTTTCCTCCAAAAACATAGCTTTGGTGATTGTAGCCAAATATCTAAAATTTTACTTCATCAGAATACAGCAATTGGTTCCAAAATGTCTCTGGCTAATTTATGCTTTGTGTTGCATACTTCAGATGTTAATCTTTTGATGAGATGGCAGGTATGGCTTCCTTCTGCTGATCCTTTTATGAAAATTCTATTTGTTCAAGTTGACCGATGCTCCCGTGCCAGCTAAATCTTCCTGCAGGCGATCATGACCAGTCAGTCTATAAGCAGTTCTACTGGAGATGTTTTCTTGATCTTTCAAGATCTTGTCTTGACTTCAAGAGTTCCAATCAACACCAGAAATTTTGATGTTTAAAAAGATAGATAATCACTTTATTACCCATTCCCCAGTTTTGCATAACCAACACAGTTATAATAATACACATCTTACCTCTGTTATTACCTTCTACCTAAGCTTCTACTGACTGCCTCAGTTCTATTGACAGACTTGCATTTTAGCCAATCAGTGCTCACTCCTAGGTCACTTCACGTGCAGGAGCTCAATGTTATCTATATAAAACACATGAACTAATGCCATCTAGTGGTCAAAATGCTATCAGATTAGAGGCAGTCTTCAAAGAAATTAGCATATGAAAGTCCTAGGTTTAGCTTTTAACTATGAATAACAAGAGAACAAAGCAAAATTGGTGATAAAAGTAAATTGGGAAAATTACATGCCCTATTTAAATCAAAGTTTTTTTTGGACTTGACTGTCCCTTTAACTTTAATTTCCTAAAGGGACATTCCAGCCAAAAGCAAGAGTGCACAAATGTATTCCTTACTGTAGGGAAATACAACACCTGGCCACCAGGAGGAGCCAAAGACACCCCAGCCAAAGGCTTAAATATCCCTCCCACTTCCCCCATCCTCCCAGTCATTCGGCCGAGGTAACGAGGAAAAGGAGATACATCAGGGTATAAAGGTGCCAGAAGAAAAACAAAAAGGGAGCCACCCGAAAAATTCTAACAGGCGGGGTCGAGGACTCTCCCTGCCAGGAAAGAAAGGAATTTATCTGGTAAGCATAAATTTTGTTTTCTTTTCATTAGGCAGGGAGAGTCCACAACTTCATTCCTTACTGTTTGGAAAACAATACGCAAGCTCCAGAGGACACTGAAGGAATAACGGGAGGGAACAGGAAAAATGCAGACTCTAATCTGAGGGCACCACAGCCTATAAAACCTCTATCGCAAAAGCTGCTTTAGCCAAAGCAAACACATCAAATTTGTAAAATTTAGAAAAAGTAAGGAGGACCAGGTAGCCAAGGTGTGTAGGAATGGTAGAGAACCCCCTCCTGGACAGAATACACTTATAGCACTCTAGGTATAGGGAAAACAATGTATTTCAGAACATTGTATTCACATAGACAACTTAACAAGAGTTGTTGAAGATGAGGGGCAGTAGCTAAAACGTAGCTTTTAATAAATCAGATATAAAATAGGAAAATACACACTTAGTTACTTTCAAGGTAAAATACATATTAATGGCAGAGTGAAAAGCCTGTAGTATTAAGAACATGGAGCTAATTAGTAAGTTTACAGCACTAACCCTATATAACTGGTTAAACGTATTGCAGTCAACTCTGATGTGTAGTCTGTAGCAGCATACGTTCCTATTATAGGTAGTGATACCAGTTTAAGACAGCCCTAAGCATTAAAGGGACAGTCTAGTATAAATTAAACTTTCATTATTCAGATAGGACTTTAATTTTAATCAACATTCCAATTTACTTTTATCATCAAATATGTTTTTTTCTCTTGGTATTCTTAGTTTAAACTAAACATAGGTAGGCTCATATGCTAATTTCTAAGCCTTTGAGGGCTGCCTCTTATCACATGCTTTTTAAATCTCTTTTCAACACAAAGAGACAGAAAGTACACGTGGGCCATATAGATAACACTGTGTTCAGGCACGGCGGGTTATTTAAGATTTAGCACAAAACAATGCTAAATTTAAGACAATAGATAATAAACAGTCACAGTCATGTGATCAGGGGGCTAGAAGAAGGTTCCTAGATACAAGGTAATCACAAAGGTAAAAAGTACATTAATATAACTGTGTTGGTTGTGCAAAACTGGGGAATGGGTAATAAAGGGATTAACTATCTTTTAAAACAATAACAATTCAATGGTAGACTGTCCCTTTAAGCATAAGTACTGAAAATATGAGAATAAGCTTAATATTGAAAAAGGAACCAATGCTATTGTGGATAAATAAATAATAACCTGGACTGGTATAGTATCAGGTATACTGTGTTACTTTACTTTATCAGCAAAGAGAATGACTATAATATATAGATGCATCTGTAGCATACATTATAGTGAGTGTAGCATGTTCTTATGTTAAGTTAAATAGTATTGAAGGTGTTTGGCTCAAGCTTTGAAATATACGAGTAAACTTATTAACCAACAATAGGAACTAATACTGTTGCCAATAAATTAGTAGTACCGGATACTCTACACTAACTGGTGTAGTACCGGAAACTCTGTACTAACAGTCAGCAAAGATATAATCTATGATATATCTATAATATATTGTTGCGTGCATAGTGTATATTATAGTATCATGTGATCAGTCTTATAAATAGTATAGTGTGGTATTGCTCAGAGTATAATGCACAACAGTGTTCTAGAGTTATTAATTGCTTGTTTAGAGTGGCTCCATGTATTCAAGTTAGTGCGGCTAAACGCTCCAGCCAATAATTAAATTAATCCATAATAGAAAGTAGCCTAACACAATCTAAAACACAGGAGCTCCTAGGACTCCTCACCAGTACCCTAGTGTCCCTAACCTGTTTTGCTGTAACCGGCTTTGTCAAAGGTATGGGCGCCGCGGGTCATGTCGGCTTTTATAGCGTCAGAGTTTGGTCACGCCCCCATCTAGCGCGTCACTTGTGGACAGGCAATCCAATGGATATCGTGGCCATCCTAATTAAGACAACATGGGGCTGATCGTATTGAGAGTGATACATTAATGTTACAAAAACTGCAACATTATTACAGGGGTAATTGAATGTTTTTATGAACATAAGCATAACGGTAGTGATAATTACAGCAGTAGGAAGTGAATTGCATATTAAGTATATATCCGTATTGTATGATATATCAACAGATCGATTATAAGATAGGGAGTAACAAGTTTATACTGTTTATATACATGACCAGCAGGTGGAAGGAAAGTTATGGAATTATACTAAATAAAAAAACCTCAAAAAGGGTGCCATAAAAAGGGGGTGAATAGCATCTTGAATTCATCTTAGGTGGTTTAGATAATATATGATTATTCCAATGACAAAGAATAATATAAAATAATGTGGTGAGTAATATAATTAACCCTTTAAGGACACAGCTTTCAGTTTGCTCAATTGTTTTATGACGGAAAAATTCCGTCATATGTCCTTAAGAGGTTAAAGGTAGGTGTATGGAAGTACATTGACAACCTTACTAGTGTATAAGAAAAGGTGGTGCCGTGCATTAGAATTATCAAGTTGGTGAATAATAGCCAACTTTGTCTCATACATTTTTTTATTTGATAATACCATAACATGAGTATTATAAATTAATACTTTATTCATGATCTTCTCTGCAACCCTTTAAAACCAGTAAGTTTCAGGTTAAACATGAGAGCATCCATGTGTTTAAGCTCACAATGATTTAAGCTTAAAAATGGTAACAGGTTATGACATTTTTGGATGTCTGAAAGATACTAATATTATTTTTCTAGTTTAAATAGAGTATTTGGATAATTTATAGATTGTATAACTGTAATAAACTGTAACCTTAGACACTAGAGGGCGCTAAAATAATCAGTGAATCTAACGTGAATCTAACGTGAATGAATGGATGGAAAACCAGCTGCACCTCTCAATACCAATAAAATGGATAAAAAGAATAGAAATATACGTGTGATAGACACACAAGAGGGCGCTATGACAACTAAGTAATAAAAAACAAAAAATAATTAATAATGTAGACAATGACAAGCAATATATACGAATGGTTATGAACGGATCATGAACTCTCACCATACAGACGATGCAACAATTAATATTCAGTCCCAAATGAATGTGTAATGTCCATATATAAAATGTCCAAATGATGTAAGCAACACCAGTTGCTGCCGATGGTACTGCACTGTCCTCCTGTGAATGCCCTCTTAGTTCCTAAGTGACCGGAGGCAGATCTATAGGGGTGGAGGGGAAACAGAGGCGACAAATGTGTGTATCCAGTGTGATAAAAACCCCCCTGCACAAGTATGCTATGCCCAGGGTACTCACACTTTGACTTAGCACACCAATGTGCTGGTAGGCGCAGACTGGCTATCAGAGCAAGCCAGCTAGCTCTCTCCGGTGCACTCTCTCGCTGTGGTAATCGTCAAAGTCTGAGCCGCTGTGTCTCTTTAGTGCTGATCTCCAGCACCAGCAGGAACTGGTAACGGACTAGCTCCCAAGGATTGGTAATGAGGATATACTTATCACGGAATCATATGCGATGGTATAAAAAATAGATTTTAATCAGTGTTAAAAACAACAACCATACAGATTCCACAAATAGATATCAGGTATATATTCTTTGCTACGCGTTTCTCGGCTGCTTATGGGCCGTTTCTTCAGGCATATTTGTATAAACATTTGAATCGGCTATATATTGCCGCTCATTACCAAATCCTCCCTCCCCCCATCAGACCCAATAGGCGTGTAGCTGTCAGCCATTGGCTGTAGAAACACATCCAGCTGATACTTAGTAACATAATTTGAATAGATACATATATCAAAAAAGTTACAAACAATGGTATAATCATAAAAAATAACAATATAGTTGTCTACTTAATATTGCGAGCTTCCTACACATTTCCTCCTCAGAACGGGCCTCCAAAAAGTAGCGATTAATAAAATCTCTCGATTTCGCTTCCAATGTGCAACCCAGCTAAAGACTAAATAGTACATATATATATTAATAATGGGCTTCATATGAAATTAAATTTCCACTATCAAATACTTGGATATGATGCATTAAATATCTATCTAGATGATATATATATTCTCGAAATGGTATACGATTTTCTCATTTTAATTTATTAAAGGGACCTCCTGTCGTGACAACGCTATTATGAATAAATTTATTTGTACTGCTCCTAAATGAAATTCTTTGCTTTTGTTAACACTATATGTCTAATGATAAAAATATGTGTAAAATGAATATACTGAATATAATATTAAAAAGGTTTATTCTAAAGAATAATAAATCATAAATAAGGAATGACTAAATCCTGCATATTTTAAAATAAACTCTATTGCACTATCTGAATCAGTTTGGCGAACTATTCCGTTCCTATTTTCTATATCTATTTAGAGGTGTAAATCCTATACATGTTGTTTCTAAGTGCAACCATCTCTATAATGATGGTATCTACACTGCAATGTACTCTTCAATTAAAGGGATTTTTTACAACTCTTAATACGATATTTAGATTAAGTGTCTGCATTCTAATTATATACATATAATATGTATCTAAAATCCTATACTAAAATAAAACATTAATTTATTGTAACAATTATATGCTTAAATAGTGATATATACAGTGAACATTTTATGAATAATACTAATTCTGAACCCCCAATTACTAGTGAATAAAGTTCCCTCCTAAATTCAAAAAATATATATAGACTATGGTCATGGTACTATAAATAGTATTACTACCCATCCGTGTAGAAGAATAGTGTGTCTTATATAAAAATATAATATGTGTAGAAAAATAGTGTGTCTTATGTAAAAATATAATATGAAGTAAAAGACCATTAATGGTCAAAGTGCTAAGACTATAAGTTGTGATTGCAGGATCACCAATGGTTCCTGATGTGTGAATATATAAATAATCAAATAATAACAGTGATGTGTGAGGTGTATCTACCTAATACTGCTACAAGTAATAATTAACCTTATATGTGTGATAGTGATAATAAAAAGTGTGTATATAATGAAATATAATTACTGTGTACACTTACAAGAATTATTAATAATGTGAACTAATATATGTACTTCTATGTGTGTAACTAATATAGGACTTATCCCCAATCTAGATCTATAATATGTATGTAATAATGATAAAGTATATGGGGGGATACCAACATCAGTAAAAAAGAAGTGAATGTAACCATGAAATTACTAAAATCATATATAAATTAAAATTAAAAAGCAGCAGAGTCAATGACTTCGTTGAGACCATCTGGAAAAAGTGATCCAAATTTATGGATCCAAAAAGTCTCTCTTTGACGAAGCTTAATGAATCTATTGTATTTGTTGGAGGGTAAAATGCTTTCAATGGGGGCGATTTTAAAACTACATGGTTCCCCCTTATGTTCTTGTATGTGGTGTCTTGAGACACTATGTTTATCAGATTCATGTCGAATGTTTCTGAAATGTTCACTCCATCTGGTGCGGATGTTACGTATTGTGCGCCCTAGGTACTGTATCCCACATTTGCAGGATAACACATAGATGACAAAAGATGAGCTACATGTGAGGTATTGTCCTATCTGATATGACCTTCCTGTCGTATGTGCTGTAATCTTTTTTGCTCCATGGGTTATATATTGACACATATAGCATCTTGATTTGCCACATCTAAAAACACCTTTGTGGCCCATTTTTCTATTATTATTATTTCTATTATTCGATGTATCTTTAATTGCTTTTTTGGAGATGACCACTTTACTGGGCGCTAATGATTGCTTAATGTTAGGTGCTCTCCTATATACAATGCTAGGGGTAGGATTTAAGTTTCTTTTCAGTATGGGATCTTTAAGTAAGATGGGCCAGTGTTTTTGTAATGTCTTTCTTATAAGTTTATGATTAGAGTTAAATTGAGTAACGAACAGGGGTTGTTCTTTCATATTATTTACCTTTGGTGTCTGAATATTATTGTGATTTTTATTGGAATTAAGTATTGAAGCTCTATCTCTCTCACAAGCCTTCCTATATCCTTTATTAATGATTTCTAGGGGGTACCCTTTTTCTCTGAATCTTTCTATTAAAATTTGTGACTGCTCATGAAATGTATCGTCTGAACTACAGTTCCGTTTTATACGGCAAAACTGACTGAACGGAATATTATTCTTCCATTGTGAATAGTGGTTACTAGAGTAATGTAAAAAATTATTGCAATCCACAGTCTTAAAATATGTACAAGTACAGATATCATGATTTCTATCAAAAGAAAGGTTAAGATCTAAAAATTCAATTCTGTCTGGTTGCACATTGGAAGTGAACTGGATGCCCATATCATTGTTATTTAAAAATGTACAAAAACAGTGTGCATCATCAATGGTCCCTTTAAAAACAAATAAAAGGTCATCTATGTAGCGGCCATAGTACACCAGGTTGCCCCACCAGTTAGAGTTATATATGTATCTATTTTCAAAATAACCCATAAAAAGATTTGCGAAACTGGGGGCAAACCTGGTGCCCATGGCCGTACCTTTAATTTGTAGGTAAAATTCATCTAAAAACTTAAAATAATTATGTTTTAAAATAAATTCAATAAGACTAAGCAAGTATTCCTTTTGTTTGGCAGGCATGTATAAGTCATCCTCCAAAAAATGTCTCACTGTAGATATGCCTAATTCATGAGATATGTTTGAATATAAAGCACTCACATCTGCAGTTACCCAAATAGAATCTTTATCACATTTAACCCCTTCAAGTTTTTGTAATAAATCTGTGGTATCACGAATATATGATGAAAGATTTTGAACATATTTCTGTAAGTAGCTATCTATATATCCTGATAATTTATCCGTAAGGCTATTCATGCCTGCGATAATGGGCCTTCCTGGGGGTTGTGCAGGGTTCTTATGGATTTTTGGAAGATGGTAGTAGTAAGGGATAGAGGGATGTGAAGGAGTAAGATATTTCCTTTCTTTAGAATTAAGTATTCCATCACTACTACCATCTTCCAGTATCCGCAATAGTTTTTTCAAAAAGGTTTGTGTGGGGTCCACCTCTAATTTTCTATAATATTCTGTGTTATGAAGAATATTCTGTGCTTCACTGACATAATCTGTATAGTCTTGAAGCACTATACCTCCCCCCTTGTCTGCCTGCCTGATCACCAGAGTGGGATCATTGGCAAGCGACTGTAAGGCTCTATACTCATGCGGCCAAAGTTTCTTGTGACCTTTAGGAAATTTGGGGATTTTCTCTAGATCCTCCATAACTAGCTGTTGGAATAGATCGATGTATGTTACGTCATCTTTAGGTGGATTAAAGCTAGAAGGGGGGGCGAGAGAGGTATGGACATATCCCTCAAGTAGTTCTTCCGCTAGCATGTCAGGTTCTATGTATATAGTTTGCATTAGAGTCTGACTATTCATGTTGTTAGTAAGAATGGGTGTGCCAGAAATGTTTTTCCTTTTGAGTGTTTTTAACGAAAAATATCTTTGTAAGGCCAGTTTTCTTGTATATTTATTTAGATCTACGAACAAATCAAAAATTTTGTGTGGGTTGGGTGGACAAAAGGACAAGCCTCGCCCTAGTATTCTTACCTCATCATCAGAAAGCTGATGAGAGGATAGATTAAAAATCCCTTTTTTTAATTTCTGTAGTTGCTCTTTTTTTGAGGAGTGCCCTCTCCCTCGTCTTCCCCGTTTGGAAAGGGTCTTTTCTTTTTTTGAGAGTTTTGTGGTGGATTTGGTGGATTTTGGGGGCCTGGGTTTCTCCTCCATAGTGGTGCCAAATTGCGCACCCCTAAAAAATCATCATTAGATGTGGATGGTAACTCGACCCTTTGTTAATTACCATTTCCCTTTACTTTAGGCCCTGTAGAATTATCATACTGAGGACTCCTATAGTTATCTTTATTAGAATTAGTCTGGAGTGGCTCATATCTATTATGTAATGGAATGAGGTTGGGGTTAGAAAATGATTTATCATTATATGTATTAGTCCTATAATTATCATATTGATAATTGTATTGATTACCCTTTGCACCATAATAAAAATTGCTGTTCTGATGTTCATCTCTACTTCTATAGTGACCTTGTTGTAATGTAGAAGTATTCTTATAATGGTTGGAGGGTGGATTTCTATTATGATTCGGATTTTTGTTGTTATTAAAATTCCGATTTTTGTTGTGTTGTACCACTGTCCAACCATTACTGGTCTCTTTCTTATCTTGTGTTTTCTTATTATAGGAATATACAATCCCCTCAGAATAATCTTCTTCATCCCTCTTAAATTTTCCATTTTTTATTCTAATGATCTCATTTTGATAGTCATCCACTGTTTTTATGGTCTCTGTATTTAACCTATTGTATTCTGAATGTTCTTTCATAGGTTCTAATTCTTTTTGAACTGTGTCTATCTCTATCTCCAGAGCATCGACCAGTTTCTGTCTGTGATCAATCAACAGGTCTATTAGATTAAAAGAGGATTCATCCAAGATTTCATAACATTTCTTGGTTAGCTCAGGGTCATTTTTGAATGAGCAATGCTTAAAGATCCTAAGACCCCTAGGGATTTGTCTTTTTTCTTTATATTTTTTAAGGCAATCTAAGTCCCACCAATGCCTATGTTCATTTTTGAGTAAATCACCCAATTTAGAGAATAGAGTGTTTATGCTTTTAATCTCAAGGGGACCCTGACTGTCTCCTTCTGCAGATATTGGAGGATTAAATGAATTCCTTCTACTCACTCTTTCTTTGGCCGATAACATATTGATATACTATATGTTATGTGTTATGTACACCCCTTTGGATTTATAGAGTTATATTCTAGGTGATATACCAAAAATACAATTCACTATAAAAGGCTATAATACATCAAATTATGAAAGCTGCTCCTCTAATACAAAACTTATACTAAGTGATGTAGACAAAAACTGATAAACAACTGTAACCTTAGACACTAGAGGGCGCTAAAATAATCAGTGAATCTAACGTGAATCTAACGTAGATACACCTCACACATCACTGTTATTATTTGATTATTTATATATTCACACATCAGGAACCATTGGTGATCCTGCAATCACAACTTATAGTCTTAGCACTTTGACCATTAATGGTCTTTTACTTCATATTATATTTTTACATAAGACACACTATTCTTCTACACGTATGGGTAGTAATACTATTTATAGTACCATGACCATAGTCTATATATATTTTTTGAATTTAGGAGGGAACTTTATTCACTAGTAATTGGGGGTTCAGAATTAGTATTATTCATAAAATGTTCACTGTATATATCACTATTTAAGCATATAATTGTTACAATAAATTAATGTTTTATTTTAGTATAGGATTTTAGATACATATTATATGTATATAATTAGAATGCAGACACTTAATCTAAATATCGTATTAAGAGTTGTAAAAAATCCCTTTAATTGAAGAGTACATTGCAGTGTAGATACCATCATTATAGAGATGGTTGTACTTAGATACAACATGTATAGGATTTACACCTCTAAATAGATATAGAAAATAGGAACGGAATAGTTCGCCAAACTGATTCAGATAGTGCAATAGAGTTTATTTTAAAATATGCAGGATTTAGTCATTCCTTATTTATGATTTATTATTCTTTAGAATAAACCTTTTTAATATTATATTCAGTATATTCATTTTACACATATTTTTATCATTAGACATATAGTGTTAACAAAAGCAAAGAATTTCATTTAGGAGCAGTACAAATAAATTTATTCATAATAGCGTTGTCACGACAGGAGGTCCCTTTAATAAATTAAAATGAGAAAATCGTATACCATTTCGAGAATATATATATCATCTAGATATTTAATGCATCATATCCAAGTATTTGATAGTGGAAATTTAATTTCATATGAAGCCCATTATTAATATATATATGTACTATTTAGTCTTTAGCTGGGTTGCACATTGGAAGCGAAATCGAGAGATTTTATTAATCGCTACTTTTTGGAGGCCCGTTCTGAGGAGGAAATGTGTAGGAAGCTCGCAATATTAAGTAGACAACTATATTGTTATTTTTTATGATTATACCATTGTTTGTAACTTTTTTGATATATGTATCTATTCAAATTATGTTACTAAGTATCAGCTGGATGTGTTTCTACAGCCAATGGCTGACAGCTACACGCCTATTGGGTCTGATGGGGGGAGGGAGGATTTGGTAATGAGCGGCAATATATAGCCGATTCAAATGTTTATACAAATATGCCTGAAGAAACGGCCCATAAGCAGCCGAGAAACGCGTAGCAAAGAATATATACCTGATATCTATTTGTGGAATCTGTATGGTTGTTGTTTTTAACACTGATTAAAATCTATTTTTTATACCATCGCATATGATTCCGTGATAAGTATATCCTCATTACCAATCCTTGGGAGCTAGTCCGTTACCAGTTCCTGCTGGTGCTGGAGATCAGCACTAAAGAGACACAGCGGCTCAGACTTTGACGATTACCACAGCGAGAGAGTGCACCGGAGAGAGCTAGCTGGCTTGCTCTGATAGCCAGTCTGCGCCTACCAGCACATTGGTGTGCTAAGTCAAAGTGTGAGTACCCTGGGCATAGCATACTTGTGCAGGGGGGTTTTTATCACACTGGATACACACATTTGTCGCCTCTGTTTCCCCTCCACCCCTATAGATCTGCCTCCGGTCACTTAGGAACTAAGAGGGCATTCACAGGAGGACAGTGCAGTACCATCGGCAGCAACTGGTGTTGCTTACATCATTTGGACATTTTATATATGGACATTACACATTCATTTGGGACTGAATATTAATTGTTGCATCGTCTGTATGGTGAGAGTTCATGATCCGTTCATAACCATTCGTATATATTGCTTGTCATTGTCTACATTATTAATTATTTTTTGTTTTTTATTACTTAGTTGTCATAGCGCCCTCTTGTGTGTCTATCACACGTATATAACTGTAATAAACCCCATTATCTATTACTTGCTTATAAGACAATGCTTATGTATAGGTATTTAGAGAAAAGGACTAATTATTGTGTTCATTTAAACCATAAGGTTGGATTGTATTCCGAAGAAAGATTTCAGCTCTTAGTAGGATTTTCTCTACATCTCCACCTCTTACGTCCTTAATACAACAGGCTTCTCCCTCCACCATTAATATGTACTTTACCTTGAAAGTAACTAAGTGTGTTTTTAAAGTGTGTATTTTCCTATTTTATATATGATTTATTTAAAGTTAAGTTTTATCTACTGCACCTCATCTTCAACAACTCCTGTTAAGTTGTCTATGTGAATAACATAATTTATGTAAGAACTTACCTGATAAATTCATTTCTTTCATATTAGCAAGAGTCCATGAGCTAGTGACGTATAGGATATACATTCCTACCAGGAGGGGCAAAGTTTCCCAAACCTCAAAATGCCTATAAATACACCCCTCACCACACCCACAATTCAGTTTAACGAATAGTCAAGAAGTGGGGTGATAAAAAAGTGCGAAAGCATATAACATAAGGAATTGGAATAATTGTGCTTTATACAAAATCATAACCACCACAAAAAAAGGGCGGGCCTCATGGACTCTTGCTAATATGAAAGAAATGAATTTATCAGGTAAGTTCTTACATAAATTATGTTTTCTTTCATGTAATTAGCAAGAGTCCATGAGCTAGTGACGTATGGGATAATGATTACCCAAGATGTGGATTTTTCCACACAAGAGTCACTAGAGAGGGAGGGATAAAATATAGACAGCCAATTCCTGCTGAAAATAATCCACACCCAAAATAAAGTTTAATGAAAAACATAAGCAGAAGATTCAAACTGAAACCGCTGCCTGAAGTACTTTTCTACCAAAAACTGCTTCAGAAGAAGAAAATACATCAAAATGGTAGAATTTAGTAAAAGTATGCAAAGAGGACCAAGTTGCTGCTTTGCAAATCTGATCAACCGAAGCTTCATTCCTAAACGCCCAGGAAGTAGAAACTGACCTAGTAGAATGAGCTGTAATCCTCTGAGGCGGAGTTTTACCCGACTCAACATAGGCAAGATGAATTAAAGATTTCAACCAAGATGCCAAGGAAATGGCAGAAGCTTTCTGGCCTTTTCTAGAACCGGAAAAGATAACAAATAGACTAGAAGTCTTACGAAAAGATTTCGTAGCTTCAACATAATATTTCAAAGCTCTAACAACATCCAAAGAATGCAACGATTTCTCCTTAGAATTCTTAGGATTAGGACATAATGAAGGAACCACAATTTCTCTACTAATGTTGTTGGAATTCACAACTTTAGGTAAAAAATCAAAAGAAGTTCGCAACACCGCCTTATCCTGATGAAAAATCAGAAAAGGAGACTCACAAGAAAGAGCAGATAATTCAGAAACTCTTCTGGCAGAAGAGATGGCCAAAAGGAACAAAACTTTCCAAGAAAGTAATTTAATGTCCAATGAATGCATAGGTTCAAATGGAGGAGCTTGAAGAGCCCCCAGAACCAAATTCAAACTCCAAGGAGGAGAAATTGACTTAATGACAGGCTTTATACGAACCAAAGCTTGTACAAAACAATGAATATCAGAAAGAGCAGAGATTTGTCCTTTCAAGGAACTTGCAGACAAACCCTTATCTAAACCATCCTGAAGAAACTGTAATATTCTCGGTATTCTAAAAGAATGCCAGGAAAAACGATGAGAAAGACACCAAGAAATATAAGTCTTCCAGACTCTATAATATATCTCTCTAGATACAGATTTACGAGCCTGTAACATAGTATTAATCACAGAGTCAGAAAAACCTCTGTGACCAAGAATCAAGCGTTCAATCTCCATACCTTTAAATTTAAGGATTTCAGATCCTGATGGAAAAAAGGACCTTGAGACAGAAGGTCTGGTCTTAACGGAAGAGTCCACGGTTGGCAAGAGGCCATCCGGACAAGATCCGCATACCAAAACCTGTGAGGCCATGCCGGAGCTACCAGCAGAACAAACAAGCATTCCTTCAGAATCTTGGAGATTACTCTTGGAAGAAGAACTAGAGGCGGAAAGATATAGGCAGGATGATACTTCCAAGGAAGTGATAATGCATCCACTGCCTCCGCCTGAGGATCCCGGGATCTGGACAGATACCTGGGAAGTTTCTTGTTTAGATGAGACGCCATCAGATCTATTTCTGGAAGTTCCCCCATTTGAACAATCTGAAGAAATACCTCTGGGTGAAGAGACCATTCGCCCGGATGCAACGTTTGGCGACTGAGATAATCCGCTTCCCAATTGTCTATAACTGGGATATGAACCGCAGAGATTAGACAGGAGCTGGATTCCGCCCAAACCAAAATTCGAGATACTTCTTTCATAGCCAGAGGACTGTGAGTCCCTCCTTGATGATTGATGTATGCCACAGTTGTAACATTGTCTGTCTGAAAACAAATGAACGATTCTCTCTTCAGAAGAGGCCAAAACTGAAGAGCTCTGAAAATTGCACGGAGTTCCAAAATATTGATCGGTAATCTCACCTCCTGAGATTCCCAAACTCCTTGTGCCGTCAGAGATCCCCACACAGCTCCCCAACCTGTGAGACTTGCATCTGTTGAAATTACAGTCCAGGTCGGAAGCACAAAAGAAGCCCCCTGAATTAAACAATGGTGATCTGTCCACCACGTTAGAGAGTGTCGAACAATCGGTTTTAAAGATATTAATTGAAATATCTTTGTGTAATCCTTGCACCATTGATTCAGCATACAGAGCTGAAGAGGTTGCATGTGAAAACGAGCAAAGGGGATCGCGTCCGATGCAGCAGTCATAAGACCTAGAATTTCCATGCATAAGGCTACCGAAGGGAATGATTGTGACTGAAGGTTTCGACAAGCTGTAATTAATTTTAGACGTCTCTTGTCTGTTAAAGACAGAGTCATGGACACTGAATCTATCTGGAAACCCAGAAAGGTTACCCTTGTCTGAGGAATCAAAGAACTTTTTGGTAAATTGATCCTCCAACCATGATCTTGAAGAAACAATACAAGTCGATTCGTATGAGATTCTGCTAAATGTAAAGACTGAGCAAGTACCAAGATATCGTCCAAATAAGGAAAAACCACAATACCCTGTTCTCTGATTACAGACAGAAGGGCACCGAGAACCTTTGAAAAAATTCTTGGAGCTGTAGCTAGGCCAAACGGTAGAGCCACAAACTGGTAATGCTTGTCCAGAAAAGAGAATCTCAGGAACTGATAATGATCTGGATGAATCGGAATATGCAGATATGCATCCTGTAAATCTATTGTGGACATATAATTCCCTTGCTGAACAAAAGGCAAGATAGTCCTTACAGTTACCATCTTGAACGTTGGTATCCTTACATAACGATTCAATATCTTTAGATCCAGAACTGGTCTGAAGGAATTCTCCTTCTTTGGTACAATGAAGAGATTTGAATAAAACCCCAGCCCCTGTTCCAGAACTGGAACTGGCATAATTACTCCAGCCAACTCTAGATCTGAAACACAATTCAGAAATGCTTGAGCTTTCACTGGATTTACTGGGACACGGGAAAGAAAAAATCTCTTTGCAGGAGGTCTCATCTTGAAACCAATTCTGTACCCTTCTGAAACAATGTTCTGAATCCAAAGATTGTGAACAGAATTGATCCAAATTTCTTTGAAAAAAACGTAACCTGCCCCCTACCAGCTGAGCTGGAATGAGGGCCGCACCTTCATGTGGACTTAGAAGCAGGCTTTGCCTTTCTAGCAGGCTTGGATTTATTCCAGACTGGAGATGGTTTCCAAACTGAAACTGCTCCTGAGGATGAAGGATCAGGCTTTTGTTCCTTGTTGAAACGAAAGGAACGAAAACGATTATTAGCCCTGTTTTTACCTTTAGATTTTTTATCCTGTGGTAAAAAAGTTCCTTTCCCACCAGTAACAGTTGAGATAATAGAATCCAACTGAGAACCAAATAATTTGTTACCCTGGAAAGAAATGGAAAGTAGAGTTGATTTAGAAGCCATATCAGCATTCCAAGTCTTAAGCCATAAAGCTCTTCTAGCTAAAATAGCTAGAGACATAAACCTGACATCAACTCTGATAATATCAAAAATGGCATCACAGATAAAATTATTAGCATGCTGAAGAAGAATAATAATATCATGAGAATCACGATTTGTTACTTGTTGCGCTAAAGTTTCCAACCAAAAAGTTGAAGCTGCAGCAACATCAGCCAATGATATAGCAGGTCTAAGAAGATTACCTGAACACAGATAAGCTTTTCTTAGAAAGGATTCAATTTTCCTATCTAAAGGATCTTTAAACGAAGTACCATCTGACGTAGGAATGGTAGTACGTTTAGCAAGGGTAGAAATAGCCCCATCAACTTTAGGAATTTTGTCCCAAAATTCTAACCTGTCAGACGGAACAGGATATAATTGCTTAAAACGTTTAGAAGGAGTAAATGAATTACCCAATTTATCCCATTCTTTGGAAATTACTGCAGAAATAGCATTAGGAACAGGAAAAACTTCTGGAATAACCACAGGAGATTTAAATACCTTATCTAAACGTTTAGAAGTAGTATCAAGAGGACCAGAATCCTCTATTTCTAAAGCAATTAATACTTCTTTAAGTAAAGAACGAATAAATTCCATTTTAAATAAATATGAAGATTTATCAGCATCAATCTCTGAAACAGAATCCTCTGAACCAGAAGAGTCATCAGAATCA
Source organism: Bombina bombina (assembly GCF_027579735.1). Lineage (NCBI taxonomy): Eukaryota > Metazoa > Chordata > Amphibia > Anura > Bombinatoridae > Bombina > Bombina bombina. Next base: position 115,510,202 of record NC_069505.1, read on the forward strand.
GAATGATGATGTTCATTTAAAAATTCATCTGTAGGGAGAGAAGTTTTAAAAGATTTTTTACGTTTACTAGAAGGAGAAATAACAGACATAGCCTTCTTGATGGATTCAGAAACAAAATCTCTTATGTTATCAGGAACATTCTGCACCTTAGATGTTGAAGGAACTGCAACAGACAATGGTACTTTACTAAAGGAAATATTATCTGCATTAACAAGTTTGTCATGACAATTAATACAAACAACAGCCGGAGGAATAGCTACCAAAAGTTTACAGCAGATACACTTAGCTTTGGTAGATCCAGCACTAGACAGCGATTTTCCTGTAGTATCTTCTGACTCAGATGCAACGTGAGACATCTTGCAATATGTAAGAGAAAAAAACAACATATAAAGCAAAATTGATCAAATTCCTTAAATGACAGTTTCAGGAATGGGAAAAAATGCCAAAGAACAAGCTTCTAGCAACCAGAAGCAATGAAAAATGAGACTTAAATAATGTGGAGACAAAAGCGACGCCCATATTTTTTAGCGCCAAATAAAACGCCCACATTATTTGGCGCCTAAATGCTTTTGGCGCCAAAAATGACGCCACATCCGGAACGCCGACATTTTTGGCGCAAAATAACGACAAAAAATGACGCAACTTCCGGCGACACGTATGACGCCGGAAACGGAAAATAATTTTTGCGCCAAAAAAGTCCGCGCCAAGAATGACGCAATAAAATGAAGCATTTTCAGCCCCCGCGAGCCTAACAGCCCACAGGGAAAAAAGAGTCAAATTTGAAGGTAAGAAAAAAACATAATTTATGTAAGAACTTACCTGATAAATTCATTTCTTTCATATTAGCAAGAGTCCATGAGCTAGTGACGTATGGGATATACATTCCTACCAGGAGGGGCAAAGTTTCCCAAACCTCAAAATGCCTACAAATACACCCCTCACCACACCCACAATTCAGTTTAACGAATAGCCAAGAAGTGGGGTGATAAGAAAAAAAGTGTGAAAGCATAAGGAATTGGAATAATTGTGCTTTATACAAAATCATAACCACCACAAAAAAAGGGCGGGCCTCATGGACTCTTGCTAATATGAAAGAAATGAATTTATCAGGTAAGTTCTTACATAAATTATGTTTTCTTTCATGTAATTAGCAAGAGTCCATGAGCTAGTGACGTATGGGATAATGACTACCCAAGAAGTGGATCTTTCCACACAAGAGTCACTAGAGAGGGAGGGATAAAATAAAGACAGCCAATTCCTGCTGAAAATAATCCACACCCAAAATAAAGTTTAACGAAAAACATAAGCAGAAGATTCAAACTGAAACCGCTGCCTGAAGTACTTTTCTACCAAAAACTGCTTCAGAAGAAGAAAATACATCAAAATGGTAGAATTTAGTAAAAGTATGCAAAGAGGACCAAGTCGCTGCTTTGCAGATCTGGTCAACCGAAGCTTCATTCCTAAACGCCCAGGAAGTAGAAACTGACCTAGTAGAATGAGCTGTAATTCTCTGAGGCGGAGTTTTACCCGACTCAACATAGGCAAGATGAATTAAAGATTTCAACCAAGATGCCAAAGAAATGGCAGAAGCTTTCTGGCCTTTTCTAGAACCGGAAAAGATAACAAATAGACTAGAAGTCTTACGAAAAGATTTCGTAGCTTCAACATAATATTTCAAAGCTCTAACAACATCCAAAGAATGCAACAATTTCTCCTTAGAATTCTTAGGATTAGGACATAATGAAGGAACCACAATTTCTCTACTAATGTTGTTGGAATTCACAACTTTAGGTAAAAATTCAAAAGAAGTTCGCAACACCGCCTTATCCTGATGAAAAATCAGAAAAGGAGACTCACAAGAAAGAGCAGATAATTCAGAAACTCTTCTGGCAGAAGAGATGGCCAAAAGGAACAAAACTTTCCAAGAAAGTAATTTAATGTCCAATGAATGCATAGGTTCAAACGGAGGAGCTTGAAGAGCTCCCAGAACCAAATTCAAACTCCAAGGAGGAGAAATTGACTTAATGACAGGTTTTATACGAACCAAAGCTTGTACAAAACAATGAATATCAGGAAGAATAGCAATCTTTCTGTGAAAAAGAACAGAAAGAGCAGAGATTTGTCCTTTCAAAGAACTTGCGGACAAACCCTTATCTAAACCATCCTGAAGGAACTGTAAAATTCTCGGTATTCTAAAAGAATGCCAGGAAAAATGATGAGAAAGACACCAAGAAATATAAGTCTTCCAGACTCTATAATATATCTCTCGAGATACAGATTTACGAGCCTGTAACATAGTATTAATCACAGAGTCAGAGAAACCTCTTTGACCAAGAATCAAGCGTTCAATCTCCATACCTTTAAATTTAAGGATTTCAGATCCTGATGGAAAAAAGTACCTTGTGACAGAAGGTCTGGTCTTAACGGAAGAGTCCACGGTTGGCAAGAGGCCATCCGGACAAGATCCGCATACCAAAACCTGTGAGGCCATGCTGGAGCTACCAGCAGAACAAACGAGCATTCCTTCAGAATCTTGGAGATTACTCTTGGAAGAAGAACTAGAGGCGGAAAGATATAGGCAGGATGATACTTCCAAGGAAGTGATAATGCATCCACTGCCTCCGCCTGAGGATCCCGGGATCTGGACAGATACCTGGGAAGTTTCTTGTTTAGATGGGACGCCATCAGATCTATTTCTGGAAGTTCCCACATTTGAACAATCTGAAGAAATACCTCTGGGTGAAGAGACCATTCGCCCGGATGCAACGTTTGGCGACTGAGATAATCCGCTTCCCAATTGTCTACACCTGGGATATGAACCGCAGAGACTAGACAGGAGCTGGATTCCGCCCAAACCAAAATTCGAGATACTTCTTTCATAGCCAGAGGACTGTGAGTCCCTCCTTGATGATTGATGTATGCCACAGTTGTGACATTGTCTGTCTGAAAACAAATGAACGATTCTCTCTTCAGCAGAGGCCAAAACTGAAGAGCTCTGAAAATTGCACGGAGTTCCAAAATATTGATCGGTAATCTCACCTCCTGAGATTCCCAAACTCCTTGTGCCGTCAGAGATCCCCACACAGCTCCCCAACCTGTGAGACTTGCATCTGTTGAAATTACAGTCCAGGTCGGAAGCACAAAAGAAGCCCCCTGAATTAAACGATGGTGATCTGTCCACCATGTTAGAGAGTGTCGAACAATCGGTTTTAAAGATATTAATTGAGATATCTTCGTGTAATCCTTGCACCATTGCTTCAGCATACAGAGCTGAAGAGGTCGCATGTGAAAACGAGCAAAGGGGATCGCGTCCGATGCAGCAGTCATAAGACCTAGAATTTCCATGCATAAGGCTACCGAAGGGAATGATTGTGACTGAAGGTTTCGACAAGCTGAAATCAACTTTAGACGTCTCTTGTCTGTTAAAGACAGAGTCATGGACACTGAATCCATCTGGAAACCCAGAAAGGTTACCCTTGTCTGAGGAATCAAAGAACTTTTTGGTAAATTGATCCTCCAACCATGATCTTGAAGAAACAACACAAGTCGATTCGTATGAGATTCTGCTAAATGTAAAGACTGAGCAAGTACCAAGATATCGTCCAAATAAGGAAATACCACAATACCCTGTTCTCTGATTACAGACAGCAGGGCACCGAGAACCTTTGTAAAAATTCTTGGAGCTGTAGCTAGGCCAAACGGCAGAGCCACAAACTGGTAATGCTTGTCCAGAAACGAGAATCTCAGGAACTGATAATGATCTGGATGAATCGGAATATGCAGATATGCATCCTGTAAATCTATTGTGGACATATAATTCCCTTGCTGAACAAAAGGTAAGATAGTCCTTACAGTTACCATCTTGAATGTTGGTATCCTTACATAACGATTCAAAATTTTTAGATCCAGAACTGGTCTGAAAGAATTCTCCTTCTTTGGTACAATGAAGAGATTTGAATAAAACCCCATCCCCTGTTCCGGAACTGGAACTGGCATAATTACTCCAGTCAACTCTAGATCTGAAACACATTTCAGAAATGCTTGAGCTTTTACTGGATTTGCTGGGACACGGGAAAGAAAAAATCTCTTTGCAGGAGGTCTCAACTTGAAACCAATTCTGTACCCTTCTGAAACAATGCTCTGAATCCAAAGATTGTGAACAGAATTGATCCAAATTTCCTTGAAAAAACGTAACCTGCCCCCTACCAGCTGAGCTGGAATGAGGGCCGCACCTTCATGTGGACTTAGAAGCAGGCTTTGCCTTTCTAGCTGGCTTGGATTTATTCCAGACTGGAGATGGTCTCCAAACTGAAACTGCTCCTGAGGATGAAGGATCAGGCTTTTGTTCTTTGTTGAAACGAAAGGAACGAAAACGATTATTAGCCCTGTTTTTACCTTTAGATTTTTTATCCTGTGGTAAAAAAGTTCCTTTCCCACCAGTAACAGTTGAAATAATGGAATCCAACTGAGAACCAAATAATTTGTTACCCTGGAAAGAAATGGAAAGTAAAGTTGATTTAGAAGCCATATCAGCATTCCAAGTTTTAAGCCATAAAGCTCTTCTAGCTAAAATAGCTAGAGACATAAACCTGACATCAACTCTGATAATATCAAAAATGGCATCACAGATAAAATTATTAGCATGCTGAAGAAGAATAATAATATCATGAGAATCACGATGTGTTACTTGTTGCGCTAAAGTTTCCAACCAAAAAGTTGAAGCTGCAGCAACATCAGCCAAAGATATAGCAGGTCTAAGAAGATTACCTGAACACAGATAAGCTTTTCTTAGAAAGGACTCCATTTTCCTATCTAGAGGATCCTTAAACGAAGTACCATCTGACGTAGGAATAGTAGTACGTTTAGCAAGGGTAGAAATAGCCCCATCAACTTTAGGGATCTTGTCCCAAAATTCTAATCTGTCAGGCGGCACAGGATATAATTGCTTAAAACGTTTAGAAGGAGTAAATGAATTACCCAAATTATCCCATTCTTTGGAAATTACTGCAGAAATAGCATCAGGGACAGGAAAAACTTCTGGAATAACTACAGGAGTTTTAAAAACCTTATTTAAACGTTTAGATTTAGTATCAAGAGGACCAGAATCCTCTATTTCTAAAGCAATTAGGACTTCTTTAAGCAAAGAACGAATAAATTCCATTTTAAATAAATATGAAGATTTATCAGCATCAACCTCTGAGACAGAATCCTCTGAACCAGAGGAATCATCAGAATCAGAATGATGATGTTCAGTTAAAAATTCATCTGTAGGGAGAGAAGTTTTAAAAGATTTTTTATGTTTACTAGAAGGAGAAATAACAGACATAGCCTTCTTTATGGATTCAGAAACAAAATCTCTTATATTATCAGGAACATTCTGCACCTTAGATGTTGAAGGAACTGCAACAGGCAATGGTACTTTACTAAAGGAAATATTATCTGCTTTAACAAGTTTGTCATGACAATCAATACAAACAACAGCTGGAGAAATAGCTACCAAAAGTTTACAGCAGATACACTTAGCTTTGGTAGATTCAGCACTTGACAGCGATTTTCCTGTAGTATCTTCTGACTCAGATGCAACGTGAGACATCTTGCAATATGTAAGAGAAAAAACAACATATATATAAAGCAAAATTGATCAAATTCCTTAAATGACAGTTTCAGGAATGGGAAAAAAATGCCAAAGAACAAGCTTCTAGCAACCAGAAGCAATAAAAAATGAGACTTAAATAATGTGGAGACAAGAGTGACGCCCATATTTTTTTTCGCCAAATAAGACGCCCACATTATTTGGCGCCTAAATGCTTTTTTGGCGCCAAAAATGACGCCACATCCGGAACGCCAACATTTTTGGCGCAAAATAACGTCAAAAAAATGACGCAACTTCCGGCGACACGTATGACGCCGGAAACGGAAATAGAATTTTTGCGCCAAAAAAGTCTGCGCCAAGAATGACGCAATAAAATGAAGCATTTTCAGCCCCCGCGAGCCTAACAGCCCACAGGGAAAAAGTCAAATTTAAGGTAAGAAAAATGTTAAATTAAAATGCATTATCCCAAATATGAAACTGACTGTCTGAAAAATAAGGAAAGTTGAACATTCTGAGTCAAGGCAAATAAATGTTTGAATACATATATTTAGAACTTTATAAACAAAGTGCCCAACCATAGCTAGGAGTGTCACAAAAAATAAGATTTACTTACCCCAGGACACTCATCTACATATAGTAGATAGCCAAACCAGTACTGAAACGAGAATCAGCAGAGGTAATGGTATATATAAGAGTATATCGTCGATCTGAAAAGGGAGGTAAGAGATGAATCTCTACGACCGATAACAGAGGACCTATGAAATAGACCCCTTAGAAGGAGATCACTGCATTCAAATAGGCAATACTCCTCACATCCCTCTGACATTCACTGCACGCTGAGAGGAAAACCGGGCTCCAACTTGCTGCGGAGCGCATATCAACGTAGAATCTAGCACAAACTTACTTCACCACCTCCATCGGAGGCAAAGTTTGTAAAACTGAATTGTGGGTGTGGTGAGGGGTGTATTTGTAGGCATTTTGAGGTTTGGGAAACTTTGCCCCTCCTGGTAGGAATGTATATCCCATACGTCACTAGCTCATGGACTCTTGCTAATTACATGAAAGAAATGAATAATTTAAATGCATAATCCCAAATATGAAACTGACTGTCTGAAAAATAAGGAAAGTTGAACATTCTGAGTCAAGGCAAATAAATGTTTGAATACATATATTTAGAACTTTATAAACAAAGTGCCCAACCATAGCTTAGAGTGTCACAGAAAATAAGATTTACTTACCCCAGGACACTCATCTACATGTTTGTAGAAAGCCAAACCAGTACTGAAACGAGAATCAGTAGAGGTAATGGTATATATAAGAGTATATCGTCGATCTGAAAAGGGAGGTAAGAGATGAATCTCTACGACCGATAACAGAGAACCTATGAAATAGACCCCGTAGAAGGAGATCACTGCATTCAAATAGGCAATACTCTCCTCACATCCCTCTGACATTCACTGCACGCTGAGAGGAAAACCGGGCTCCAACTTGCTGCGGAGCGCATATCAACGTAGAATCTAGCACAAACTTACTTCACCACCTCCATCGGAGGCAAAGTTTGTAAAACTGAATTGTGGGTGTGGTGAGGGGTGTATTTATAGGCATTTTGAGGTTTGGGAAACTTTGCCCCTCCTGGTAGGAATGTATATCCCATACGTCACTAGCTCATGGACTCTTGCTAATTACATGAAAGAAAAAATGTTATGAAATACATTGTTTTCTATACCTAGGGTGCTATAAGTGTATTCTGTCCAGGAGATGGTTCTCTACCATTCCTACACACCTTGGTATCTAGCATTAATACACAGCACCTCCAACCCATAATTATAACTCTTTATTTCATATAGGGGATTTAAGGTATATAATATACCTGTATGTGTAGTGCCATTGGAACCCTTTTCTGTGCAATTTCTCTCTTATTTGCCTGGCAACAGGATCCATACCAAAAGAGCACACTACTTTATCTGTTCATCACAAATTTTCAACTTACAAACATGTCATCCCAATGGGAACACGACAGACAATGCAGACAACAAAAAAAGAGAGTCAGATCTAAATGACGTATTCAAAAATCAATCTACAACTATGTTAAACAACCATGACAAAATGAATATAACCCTCAGGGACATTCACAAATTAATGTTTAAACAAGACAAACTATGGTGAAATCACCACTTCCCCAGAGGGCTTAGGATACAGCTCTTTCCTGCCTTCAAATTCCGCGATCCAGACCATAACATAGAATGGGAAGAGGCACTATCTGAGTGATCAGAAAAACTCATGAAAATCTTGTATCAAGCATGATAAAGCAGAATATGAACTATTAGAAACTAAACTTCAGGAACTAAATACCCAATTACAGCAACTTGAATCCCTCAAAGAATTTGAGCAGACATAAACAATATCAACAAGAGTTAGAAAAAACAAAATAAAACAAACTAAACAAGGAAAACTCAGCAGAGATAAAAATGATTATGCAAATAAACACGTATACAAGTGGAAAAATAGATCTAATCCTAATAAAGAGAGACAATCCAGAGTAAATGTCATCCAAAGTGACATCTCAAATACTGAAGTGAAAGAATCATAGGTCCAAAAGTCAGACTCAGAACCTCAGACATCCAATTCTGATATCCATATTAGAGTTACAAGAAGAAAAACATAATTTATGTAAGAACTTACCCGATAAATTAATTTCTTTCATATTGGCAAGAGTCCATGAGCTAGTGACGTATAGGATATACATTCCTACCAGGAGGGGCAAAGTTTCCCAAACTTCAAAATGCCTATAAATACACCCCCCACCACACCCACAATTCAGTTTAACGAATAGCCAAGAAGTGGGGTGATAAGAAAGGAGCAAAAAGCATCTATAAGGAGTTTGAATAATTGTGCTTTATACAAAAAAATCATAACCACCACAAAAAGGGTGGGCCTCATGGACTCTTGCCAATATGAAAGAAATGAATTTATCAGGTAAGTTCTTACATAAATTATGTTTTCTTTCATGTAATTGGCAAGAGTCCATGAGCTAGTGATGTATGGGATAGCAAATACACAAGATGTGGAACTCCACGCAAGAGTCACTAGAGAGGGAGGGATAAAAATAAAGACAGCCAATTCCGCTGAAAAAAGAATCCACAATCCAAATCAAAAAAAGTTTTAATCTTATAATGAAAAAAACTGAAATTAAAAGCAGAAGAATCAAACTGAAACAGCTGCCTGAAGAACTTTTCTACCAAAAACTGCTTCTGAAGAAGAGAAAACATCAAAATGGTAGAATTTAGTAAAAGTATGCCAAGAAGACCAAGTTGCTGCTTTGCAAATCTGATCAAGAGAGGCTTCATTCTTAAAAGCCCAGGAAGTAGAAACTGACCTAGTAGAATGAGCCGTAATCCTCTGAGGCGGAGATTTACCCGACTCCAAATAAGCATGAAGAATCAAAAGCTATAACCATGAAGCCAAAGAAATGGCAGAAACTTTCTGACCTTTCCTAGAACCAGAAAAGATAACAAATAGACTAGAAGTCTTTCTGAAATCTTTAGTAGCTTCAACATAATATTTCAAAGCTCTTACCACATCCAAAGAACGCAAAGATCTTTCCAAAGAATTCTTAGGATTAGGACACAATGAAGGGACAACAATTTCTCTACTAATGTTGTTGGAATTCACAACCTTAGGTAAAAATTTAAATGATGTCCGCAAAACCGCCTTATCCTGATGAAAATTCAGAAAAGGAGATTCACAAGAAAGAGCAGATAATTCAGAAACTCTTCTAGCAGAAGAGATAGCCAAAAGAAACAATACTTTCCAAGAAAGTAATTTAATGTCCAGAGAATGCAAAGGCTCAAATGGCGAAGGAGCCTGTAAAGCTCTTAAAACTAAATTAAGACTCCAAGGTGGAGAAATTGACTTAATGACAGGTTTGATAGGAACCAAAGCCTGTACAAAACAATGAATATCAGGAAGATTAGCAATTTTTCTGTGAAACAGAACAGAAAGAGCAGAGATTTGTTCTTTCAAGGAACTTGCAGACAAACCCTTATCCAAACCATCCTGAAGAAACTGTAAAATTCTAGGAATTCTAAAAGAATGCCAAGAGAACTTATGAGAAGAACACCATGAAATGTAAGTCTTCCAAACTCGGTAATAAATCTTTCTAGACACAGATTTACAAGCCTGCAACATAGTATTGATCACTGAGTCAGAGAAACCTCTATGACAAAGCACTAAGCGTTCAATCTCCATACCTTCAAATTTAATGATTTTAGATCCTGATGGAAAAACGGGCCTTGAGATAGAAGGTCTGGCCTTAACGGAAGTGGCCAAGGTTGGCAACTGGACATCCAAACAAGATCTGCATACCAAAACCTGTGTGGCCATGCTGGAGCCACCAGCAGTACAAACGAACGCTCCATTATGGTTTTGGAAATCACTCTTGGAAGAAGAACTAGAGGCGGAAAGATATAGGCAGGTTGATAATGCCAAGGAAGTGACAACGCATCTACTGCTTCTGCCTGAGGATCCCTGGACCTGGACAGATACCTGGGAAGTTTCCTGTTTAGATTAGAAGCCATCAGATCTATTTCTGGAAGCCCCCATATCTGAACAATCTGAAGAAACACATCTGGGTGGAAAGACCATTCTCCCGGATGTAAAGTCTGGCGACTGAGATAATCCACTTCCCAATTGTCTATACCTGGGATATGGACTGCAGAGATTAGACAGAAACTGGATCCGCCCATGCAAGTATCTGAGATACTTCTTTCATAGCTTGAGGACTTTGAGTCCCACCTTGATGATTGACATACGCCACGGTTGTGACATTCTCTGTCTGAAAACAAAAACGGTTCTCTCTTCAAAAGAGGCCAGAACTGAAGAGCTCTGAGAATCGCACGGACTTCCAAAATATTGATTGGTAATCTCGCCTCTTGAGATTTCCAAACCCCCTGCTCTGTCAGAGATCCCCAGACAGCTCCCCAACCTGAAAGACTCGCATCTGTTGAAATCGCAGTCCAGGTTGGACGAAGAAAAGAGGCCCCCTGAACCAAACGATGGTGATCTAACCACCAAGTCAGAGATAGTCGAGCATTGGGATTTAAGGATATCAATTGTGATATCTTTGTATAATCCCTGCACCAAAGATTCAGCATACAAAGCTGAAGATGTCTCATGTGAAAAAAAGCAAAGGGGATCACGTCCGATGCTGCAGTCATGAGACCTAAAACCTCCATGCACATAGCTACTGAAGGGAATGACTGAGATTGAAGGTTCCGACAAGCTGAAACCAATTTCAGACGTCTTTTGTCTGTTAGACTGAATCTATTTGGAAACCTAAAAAGGTTACCTTTGTCTGAGGAATCAAAGAACTTTTTGGTAAATTGATCCTCCAACCATGACTTTGAAGAAATAACACAAGTTGATTTGTGTGAGATTCTGCAGAATGTAAAGACTGATCAAGTACCAAGATATCGTCCAAATAAAGAAACACCACAATACCCCGCTCTCTGATTACAGAGAGTAGGGCACCGAGAACCTTTGAGAAGATCCTTGGAGCTGTTGCTAGGCCAAAAGGAAGAGCAACAAATTGGTAATACTTGTCTAGAAAAGAGAATCTCAGGAACGGATAGTGATCTGGATGAATCAGAATATGAAGATAAGCATCCTGTAAGTCTATTATGGACATATAATGCCCTTGCAGAACAAAAGGCAGAATAGTCCTTATAGTCACCATTTTGAATGTTGGTATTCTTACATAACGATTCAAAATTTTTAGATCCAGAACTGGTCTGAAAGAATTCTCTTTCTTTGGTACAATGAACAGATTTGAATAAAACCCCAGACCCCGTTCCAGATATGGAACTGGCAAAATTACCCAAGATGACTCCAGGTCTGAAACACATTTCAGGAAAGCCTGAGCCTTTACTGAGTTCACTGGAATGCGTGAGAGAAAGAACCTTCTCACAGGCGGTCTTATCTTGAAACCTATTCTGTACCCATGAGAAACAATGTTCTGAATCCAATGATTTTGAATTGAATTGATCTAAACATCTTTGAAAAATCGTAGCCTTCCCCCTACCAGCTGTGCTGGAATGAGGGCTGCACCTTCATGCGGACTTGGGGGCTGGTTTTGATTTTCTAAAAGGCTTGGATTTATTCCAGACTGGAGAAGGCTTCCAATTTGAAACCGTTCCTTTAGGGGAAGAGTCAGGCTTCTGTTCCTTATTCTGACGAAAGGAACGAAAACGGTTAGCAGCCCTAAATTTACCCTTAGATTTTTTATCCTGAGGCAAAAAAGCTCCCTTCCCCCCAGTGACAGTTGAAATTATAGAATCCAACTGAGAACCAAACAATTAATTACCTTGGAAAGAAAGAGATAGCAACGTTGACTTAGAAGTCATATACGCATTCCAAGATTTAAGCCATAATGCTCTTCTGGCTAAAATAGCTAAATACATATACGTGACATCAATTCTAATGATATCAAAGATGGCATCACAAATGAAATTATTAGCATGTTGAAGTAGCTTAACAATGCTATACACATTATGATCTGGCACTTGTTGCGCTAAAGCCTCCAACCAAAAAGTTGAAGCCGCTGCAACATCAGCCAAAGAAATAGCAGGCCTAAGAAGATGACCTGAACATAAATAAGCCTTTCTTAAAAAAGATTCAGGTTTCCTATCTAAAGGATCTTTAAAAGAAGTACTATCTGCCGTAGGAATAGTAGTACGTTTAGCAAGAGTAGAGATAGCCCCATCAACTTTTCTCCCAAAACTCTAATCTATCAGATGGCAAAGGGTACAGTTTATTAAACCTTAAAGAAGTAGTAAATTAAGTACCCAAACTATTCCATTCCCTAGAAATTACATCTGAAATAGCATCAGGAACTGGAAAAACCTCTGGAATAACTACATGAGGTTTAAAAACCGAATTTAAATGTTTCCTGGTTTTAATATCAAGAGGACTAGACTCCTCCATATCTAAAGCAATCAACACCTCTTTTAATAAAGAATGAATAAACTCCAATTTAAATAAATATGAAGATTTGTCAGTGTCAACATCTGAGGCAGAATCTTCTGAACCAGATAGATCCTCATCAGCCCACAGGGAAAAAGTCAAATTTTAAGGTAAGAAAAAATGGTCAAATCAAAATGCATTATCCCAAATATGAAACTGACTGTCTGAAAATAAGGAAAGTTGAACATTCTGAGTCAAGGCAAATAAATGTTTGAATACATATATTTAGAACTTTATAAACAAAGTGCCCAACCATAGCTTGGAGTGTCACAGAAAATAAGACTTACTTACCCCAGGACACTCATCTACATATAGCAGATAGCCAAACCAGTACTGAAACGAGAATCAGCAGAGGTAATGGTATATATAAGAGTATATCGTCGATCTGCAAAGGGAGGTAAGAGATGAATCTCTACGACCGATAACAGAGAACCTATGAAATAGACCCCTTAGAAGGAGATCACTGCATTCAAATAGGCAATACTCTCCTCACATCCCTCTGACATTCACTGCACGCTGAGAGGAAAACCGGGCTCCAACTTGCTGCGGAGCGCATATCAACGTAGAATCTAGCACAAACTTACTTCACCACCTCCATCGGAGGCAAAGTTTGTAAAACTGAATTGTGGGTGTGGTGAGGGGTGTATTTATAGGCATTTTGAGGTTTGGGAAACTTTGCCCCTCCTGGTAGGAATGTATATCCCATACGTCACTAGCTCATGGACTCTTGCTAATTACATGAAAGAAATGAAGATTTGTCAGTGTCAACATCTGAGGCAGAATCTTCTGAACCAGATAGATCCTCATCAGAGATAGATAAATCAGAATGCTGGCGGTCATTTAAAAATTCATCTAATTTATGAGATGTTTTAAAAGACCTTTTACGTTTATTAGAAGGAGGTATAACAGACAGGGACTTTTGAATAGAATTAGAAACAAATTCTCTCACATTAACAGGAATATCCTGAACATTAGATGTTGAAGGAACAACTACAGATAATGGACTACTACTAATGGAAATATTGTCTGCTTTTGAAAGTTTATCATGACAACTAACACAAACTACAGTCGGAGGAACAGTTACCACAAGTTTACAACAAATGCACTTAGCTTTGGTAGAACCGACATCAGGCAGCAGCATTCCAGAAGTAGATTCTGATACAGGGTCAGGTTGAGACATCTTGCAATATGTAATAGAAAAAACAACATATAAAGCAAAATTATCAAATTCCTTAAATGGCAGTTTCAGGAATGGGAAAAAATGCAAACAAAATAAGCCTCTGGAAACCAGAAGCAAAAAGAAACAAAGACTTAAATAATGTCAAAAAACTGGCGCCAAGTATGACACCCACAATTGACAAATTTTTGGGCGCCAAAAACGTCTGCAACAAACACGAGCGTCATAGATGACGCAACTATGTGAAAATTCTCGGTGCCAACTAAGACGCCGGAAATGACATCATAATGTCAACAAACGTAATTCTCATGCCAAAAAAAGTCTCACGCCAAAAATGACGCAATAAATTATAGCCCGCAATTTAGAAAGAAAAGTCAATTGAAAAATTTTCAGGTAAGAATTTTTTTTTATTCATATGCATTTCCCAAAACGAAACTTACAGTCTGTTAGAAGGAAATATACTGATTAACCTGAATCATTGCAAATATAAGTATAAAACATATATTTAGAGCTTTACATATAAAGCGCCAAACCATAGCTGAGAGTGTCATAATAAAATAAGACATACTTACCAAAAGACACTCATCTACATATAGCAGATAGCCAAACCAGTACTGAAACAAGAATCAGCAGAGGTAATGGTATATAAGAGTATATCGTCGATCTGAAAAGGGAGGTAGGAGAAGAATCTCTACAACCGATAACAGAGAACCTATGAAATAGATCCCCGTTAGGATGACCATTGTATTCAATAGGCAATACTCCCTTCACATCCCTCTGTCATTCACTGCACTCTGAGAGGAAAACCGGGCTTCAGCATGCTGCAAAGTGCATATCAACGTAGTAATCTAGCACAAACTTACTTCACCACCTCCATAGGAGGCAAAGTTTGTAAAACTGAGTTGTTGGTGTGGTGGGGGGTGTATTTATAGGCATTTTGAGGTTTGGGAAACTTTGCCCCTCCTGGTAGGAATGTATATCCCATACGTCACTCTCTCATGGACTCTTGCCAATTACATGAAAGAAAAGGAAGGATTCTTTAGGAGCAACTGCCTCTTCTCCAAAAGACACACCGGAAGAGGCAGGGGGAAAGCCAAAAAGGTAAAACAAACGAAGCCAACAAAAAAGGTTGGAAACCATACCAGAGAACTCCAAGCCCATTCTCTCAAATGAAAATGAATCACTAAGAATAATAAATCTATCTAATAAAATCAGATATTCACTCGCAGGTACTATCAAAAGGAATTTCCTTCTGCCCTACCCCTTCGTTAGATAAATTTGAAACAATCAAAGATATTCAATTATTTAGCAGAAAATTTGCACTTAAAAGATTCTACAACAAAAAAACAAATGGCATTCCTGAACAACCACCAACAGATAGCTGGGGTGATGGAGAGAAATACTCTAGAAATGAACAGAAAAATGAAGTACTAAATAAAACTCCAATTGAGTCTAAATGGAGAAATAAAATCAGAAATAAAACTACATTTATGCTTAAACTGAATCAATGCCCACAACTTGAAGTGTTCAATGAAGTGGTTTGTGGTAAAATACTCCAACTACCCAATACAAGCACCCAACACAACTTATCAAAAAATGAACAAAGATCATTGAAAGATATGGAAAGATGTCATCATAAGGAATTCAGACAAAGGGGGTAATATAGTCATGTGGCCTATGCACATGTATCGCAAAGAAACAGACAAGCAACTGAGAGACACTTCCTGTTACTTAAAAATGGGATATAATCCCTCACAAGAATTCTTGCAGAAATAAATGTGTCTTATCAACAAGGCTAACTATGACAATATAATCACCACTAAAGAATTTCAATTTTTGAAAGTGATTTACCCCACGTTGGCCACTTTCTACGTAATTCCTAAGATACATAAAAATAAAGAAC
The DNA here is from genome assembly GCF_027579735.1 of Bombina bombina. NCBI lineage: Eukaryota > Metazoa > Chordata > Amphibia > Anura > Bombinatoridae > Bombina > Bombina bombina. Next base: position 115,525,895 of record NC_069505.1, read on the forward strand.
ATCCCCCTGGACGTCCAATCGTTTCAGGCATAAACAGTCTTACAAAGAAAGCAAGTTAATATGTAAATTTTAGATTAATAAATAATCTCTCCCAATTATCCTCCTATGTACAGGATACAACCGACGTCTTAATTCAACTGGTTGAATATACATCTCTCTCACACAGCCTGGTTAGTAACAGCAGATGTAGAATCTCTGTATACATGTATTAATCATGAACTAGGACTAACAACAGGTTCAGAAGAAGACCCCCAACATGATGAATTTATATTACTGAGTTTTGTTCTCAATCATAACTTCTTCACTTTTAACAACTGCTTTTATTTGCAAAAAAGAGGTACCGCTATGGGCCCAGCATGTGCTCCCACGTATGCAAACTTCCTTTTAGGCTGGTAAAAAAAAAAGGTATTTTCTGATGCTAACTCTCAATTCTTGATCAAAATCTCCCTCTGGATGTGGTATATTGATGATGTGCTCTTCCTTTGGGAAGACACTAAGTCTGAACTAGATCTGTTCTTGATTACTCTGAATTCCAATAATCTGAACATAAAACTAACCCATGAAGGAAAACAGCAATCTATTAATTTCTTAGATCTCCAAATTAGCAAAACAACAGAAGGCACTTTCACTATGGATGTACATAGAAAAAAAGACCGCAACAAATAGTGTATTACACAGCTCGAGCACACATGCTCCTAATACTATCAGGTCTGTGAGCTAACCACGACTGATGTTACTGGCAATTAGTATAATACTGGTGGGATGTGGCTGATCTGCTGGATGGCATTTACTGGAATTCAGGTGGAATGGCTTTGTGCGCGGGAAAATTATTAGAATGAAAAATAATGTTCAATAAAAAAATAAAAAAAAGAGGATGGAGGGGAGGAAGACAAACAGTGATGTAAGTCCATCTGAAGGAATTAGGAAAACTACTACAACGAGACAGGTAAAGGGAAGAAAATAAATTAAATATAAGAGAGAATTTTTGTTTAAGATTTTCTTTATTTATATACATTAATTCCACTATTTCAAGCCAAGACTATACCAACCTCTGCTGGCTTTACAATGGAAGCATCTTCCTCTGAGCAGTGCACCGGGCGGGAGAAGTTAAAAATACAATCTAGCTATGTGCATAGGGAGATTGTAATTTAACGCCTCCATCGGTTTTCACTGATGTCCAGCCAGGCATTGTAGGGAGTTGCAGGGCAACGGGGGTGACACCATCAGAGTAGATTAATTCCTGCTTGGTGTCAAGGACCACTGGTTGGGGACCGCTGACAGAGGGACCAAAAACAATTACTGCTTTCACACATGGCACATTCAAATGTGGAACCTGTAGTACCTGTTTGAACTGCATGAAATACACAATCCTTTTAATGTACTTCCTTATACCTACCTTAATTATATTACTCACCGTGTTATTTTCTATTATTCTTTGTAATTGGAATAATTATATATTATCACCATCCAGATGCTTCTAAGCTTCATGAGTCTAGCACTCCTTTACACCCGTTATATACACCTTTGAAATTTGTCCCTCACTCACACTTTGGTTAAACACGATCCAAACCACCTAAGATGAATTCAAATTCAAGATGCTGTTCACCCCCCCCCCCCTTTTTATGGCACCCTTTTTGAGATATTTTATTTAGTATAATTCCATAACTTTCCTTCCACCTGCTGGCCATGTATATAAACAGTATAAACTTGTTACTTCCTATCTGTTAATTGATCTGTTGATATATCATACAATACGGATAAATACTTAATATGCAATTAACTTCCTACTACTGCAATTATCACTACTGTTATGCTTATGTTCATAAAAACATTCAATTACCCCTGTAATAATGTTGCAGTTTTTGTAACATTAATGTATCACTCTCAATACAATCAGCCCCATGTTGTCTTACTCAGGATGACCACGATATCCAATGGATTACCTGACAAGTGACGCGATACATGGGGGCATGACCAAACTGACGCTATAAAAGCTGACATGACCCGTGGCACGCATACCTTTGACAAAGCCGGTTATGGCGAAACAGGTTAGGGACACTAGGATACTGGTGAGGAGTCCTAGGAGCTCCTGTGTTTTAGATTTTGCTAGGCTACTTTCTATTATGGATTAATTTAATTATTGGGTGGAGCATTTAGCCGCACTAACTTGAATACATGGAGCCACTCTAAACAAGCACTTAATAACTCTAGCACACTGTTGTGCATTATACTCTGAGCAATACCACACTATACTATTTACAAGACTGATCACATGATACTATAATATACGCTATGCACGCAACAATATATTATAGATTGTATCTTTGCTGACTGTTAGTACAGAGTATCCGGTAGTACACCAGTTAGTGTAGAGTATCCGGTACTACTAATTTATTGGCAACATTATTAGTTTCTATTGTTGGTTAATAAGTTTACTCATATATTTCAAAGCTTGAGTCAAATGCTCAGTGCTGCCAGAAGCCTTCAATACTATTTAACTTAACATAAGAACATGCTACACTCACCCTTAAGACTGATATTTCACTATAATTTATGCTACGGACGCATCTATACATTACAGTCAGTCTCTTTGCTGATTAAGTAACACAGTATACCCGATACTATACCAGTCAATGTTATTCTTTATTTATCCACAATAGTATTTGTTCCTGTTTCAATATTAAGCTTATTCTCATATTTTAAGTACTTATGCTTAATGCTGTCTTTTTTTTTTTTTTTTTTTTAAATAATTTTTATTGAAATATGGACAAAAGAATACAAACAAGCGTACATAAGACAGAATGAAAAAAAAATAAAGTGGCATGCGTGTCTCACAGTATGAACCTTGCAATGCAATTGAGAACAAAAGGTATTAAAATTAAGGTTCAGAAAGCAGTTATTAAATATTTAGTCCATTTTTGTAAACTGCGGAGAAAACATGGGTGTTATTCTAATACATTGTAGAAAAGAAATTATTGATGGCGAGAAGCATGGGCAAAAACACATCCATCTGGAAATAAAAGCATAGATGCATTTGGAAAGCTAGGCATACTAGTCAGATACCAGAAAGTTAGGAGGGGTGGGGAGGAGGAGAGAAAAAAAAAAAAAAAAAAGGGAGTGGGAAGGGAAAGGTGAGGGCTGGGCTGAGGCTACAATGGTATATTTTATTCCACTATATGGGGTTGGAGAAGGGGAAGGGAGTCGGGTGGATGTACTTAACAGGTTATTGTCTTAGAGACTTCCATTGGTCCCAGATTTGTGAGTGTAATGTGGCTTTGTTGTTCTGAGTGAATATTGGGAGTTCCATAGTCTCAAGATATGTCATTATCTTGGTGACTTCACTCCACGCTGGAGGGAGTTTCTGCTTCCATAGTCTAGCTATTGATAGCTTTGCTGCAGTAAGCATATAGACGCTGAGGAGATCCCCAGCCTTTGTTGTCGTTTTAATGTGGAGATGAAATAGTAAGGTCTGTGGGGTAACCCCGAGTGAGGGGTCTAGGAGTTTTAATCTAAGAACCACCTCTTGCCAGAAGGGTTTTAACACATGGCACTCCCACCAAATGTGAGAGGGCGTACCAATAGAACCGCATTCTCTCCAGCAAAGGGGGGAATTAACTGGGGAGATTTTAAAAAGTCTAAGGGGGGTAAGATGCCACTGAAGACATATTTTTATATGGAGTTCCAGTAAGGTTATACAATGCAAGGCCTGTCTAGTGAGTGACACGGCCTTGGACCACTCTTCCTGCTCAGCATTAAAATTAAGGGATCTCTCCCACGTAATGATATAAGCTGATTTATTGAAGATTGGGGGATTCAACAGGTCCTTGTATGAGGTTGCAAGCGCATGTGGGACTTTAATACCTATCAGCCATCTTTTCTCCCAAGTGGTGGGTTCTCTTGGAGGGGAATCCAAAAAGCCCCAAGATTTCAGGAGGCTACGTACTCTCCAAAATTCAAAGCGTAGGAGAGGTGGAGGGTTATAGGTGGAGTTAAATTGAACTAGTGATATCAAGCGACCCTCGGGCAGTAAGTCAGCAATATGCATTATACCATGTTCTTCCCATATGGAGGGGTGCGAGTCTCGAAGAGCCATTAGTAGGCCTGAGAAGGAATGAATTGGCGATGGATGGGGAGCTATCTGTGGTAAAGAATGAATCCTGTCCCAGAAGCGGAGAGCATGTAGGATAATTGGGTTTTGGATCTTATAGTAGGTCCTGACGTGTTTTGGTAACCATATAAGGTCAGCCAGGATAAGGGGGTCAGGTAGGGTCGCCTGTTCCAGGATTTTCCATTTGCTTTGAGAGGTTTTAACATTCCAGGCAAGAATATGGGCCAATCTAGCGGCCTCATGGTAGAAAATTAAGTTGGGGGCGCCTGCGCCTCCGCTCAAAAGTGGTTGCTGCATTATTCTTGTGGCCACCCTGGGATGTTTGCCTCTCCAGACAAACTTATTACACGTAGCTTGAAATTTACTGATGAGGGATTTGGGGATGGGAATGGGGAGGGCACGAAACAGGTAGGTGAGCTTAGGCAGGAGGGTCATCTTAAATGCGGCAATCCTGCCTAGCCAGGATATGCAGGGAACATTCCATTTTACAGCGCAATTTTGAAATTGGTGTAGGAGTGGGTAGAAATTGGCTTCTATGACGGTGGATATGTTACTGGACAAATAAACACCCAAGTGTTTGATCTTATGTTTAGACCAATTAAATGGATACATCTGTTTCAGTTTTGCAAATTCGTTATCAGCAATGTTTATAGTATAGGCATCTGTTTTGGTAATGTTAAGTTTATAAAAGCTAATGTTGCCAAATCTCTCAAGTAGCTTGAAGAGGGGGGGAAGAGAACTTGTTGGGTCTCCTAGAAAAATGGTCAGATCGTCCGCGAATAGGGCGGTCTTTTGAGAAATACCCGCTACTTCAACACCCTTAATATCAGGATTTATTCGAATGGCTTCCGCCAAGGGTTCCATGATCAGGGTGAAGATAAGAGGGGACAATGGGCACCCTTGTCTTGTCCCGTTGGAAATAGGGAAGGTTGACAAGTGGAAGCCTAATCCCTTAACTGAGGCAGAGGGCGTGGAATATAGAGCGGCTACGCAGGAGTAGAATCGCGGGGGGAAGCCGAATCTTCTCAACACTTCGAACATGTAAGTCCAGCCCACCCTGTCGAAGGCTTTTTCTGCATCCAGGGCTAGGGTTGTACACAGGAAGCCTGCCCTCTTGGCTTCAAGAAGTATATTAAGGATTCGCCTAGTATTATCTGGTCCCTCTCTATGTGGAGTAAAGCCAACCTGGTCCCAATTGATCAATGAGGGAAGAATGTGATTAAGTCTGGTGGCCAAAAGTTTAGCAAAGATTTTCATATTGGTGTTGATTAATGAAATAGGGCGAAAAGTTTCACAAATGTTTGGTTTTTTTACCGGGTTTAGGAATCGTAATTATGGTAGCTTCTAGGAATTCAGCAGGGAGTATGCTGCTATGCCTGGCTGATGTGAACAGCCTGGAAAGAATAGGAGAGAGTAGTGGGAGAAATGTTTTGTAGAAGAGGGCATTATAACCATCAGGACCAGGGGCCTTACGATTTTTTAGTGAGTTAATGGAGTCTTTAATTTCTTTAGGGCTAAAGGGAGAATCTAAAAAAGTTTTTTGTTCCTCCGACAGGGTGGGCAAGGACAAAGCGTCCAGAAACCTCTGGACTCGAGATAGCGAGGGGGGGTAATCTACTGTTTGGTTCTCTAGATTATACAGGGATGAGTAATAGCTAGCGAAAGCGTTGCCTATGTCCGAGGGGAGACGAACTGTGCCCGAGGGCGTTTTAATGTATGGAATTCGCGCCGCTGCTGTGCGCTGTCGCAATTTGTTAGCCAATAGTCTATCGGCTTTGTTGCCTTTAGCATAGAAAAGTTGTTTGAAATTTTGGATGTGGGCCTGCATGCGCTGTGACTCTAACTCTTCAATCTTATTTTTGATTTCCTTAGTTCGAGCTAGGATTTGTGGGTCCAATGTTAACATATGGGTGGCATTTAAGTCTCTTAAGGTTATATGTAGTTGGGCTAATGAATTGCCTGTTTTTTTATGTGTTCAGCCTTTAATTTAATAAAAAGGCCACGGACAAATGCTTTCAGGGAACCCCAAAGATGCTTAATGCTGTCTTAAACTGGTATCACTACCTATAATAGGAACGTGTGCTGCTACAGACTACACATCACAGTCGACTGCAATACGTTTAACCAGTTATATAGGGTTATTGCTGTAAACTTACGAATTAGCTCCATGTTCTTATTACAACAGGCTTTTCAATCCACCATTAATATGTACTTTACCTTGAAAGTAACTGTGTTTTTAAAGTGTCTATTTTCCTATTTTATATCTGATTTATTAAAAGCTAAGTTTTAGCTACTGCCCCTCATCTTCAACAACTCTTGTTAAGTTGTCTATGTGAATACAATGTTATAAAATAAAAAATGTTTCTATACCTAGAGTGCTATAAATGTACTCTGTCCAGGAGGTGGTTCTCTGCCACTCCTACACACCTTGGTATCTAGCATTAAAACACAGCACCTTCAACCCATAATTATAACTAATTGTATAGAGTATTTCATATAGGGGATTTAAGGTATATAATATATGTGTAGTGCCATTGAAACCCTTTTGTGTGCAAGGACCAGGTAGCCGGCTTACAAATCTGATTCAGAGGCTTCATTCTTAAAAGGCCAGGAAGAAGCTACTGCTCTAGTGGAATGAGCCGTGATCCTCTCAGGAGGCTGCTTTCTCATAAGCCAAGCGGATGACACTCCTAAACCAAAAAGACAAGGAAGACGTAGTGGCCTTCTGACCCTCACGTCTACCTGCATAAACGACAAACAAATATGAAGATTGTCTGAACTCCTTAGTGGCCTGAAGGTAAAATTTTAAGGCACGAACCACATTCAGATTGTGAAGCAAACGTTCCTTTGCTGAAGGAGGATTGGGACACAAAGTAGTAACAACAATCTCTTGATTAATGTTACTATCTGACACCACCTTAGGAAGAAAACCTAACCTAGTGTGTTAAAACTACCTTATCGGCATGGAAAACAAGGTAAGGGGGGTCACACTGTAAAGCCGAAATCTCAGAGACTCTGCGAGCAGAAACAAAACCTTCCAGGTCTAAACAAAGGTCTGATCCTAGTCAGAGCTTTAGGAAAGGACTGCACATCCGGAAACTCAGCTATTCTCTTGTGCAACAACACTGACAGGGCAGATATCTATCCTTTCAGAGAACTGGCAGATAGACCCTTCTCCAAACCATCCTGGCAACCTTTACCTTATGCCAAGAAAAGCCACATTCCTCACACCAGTGCAGGTGTTGGTAGATGCGCCAAGTAACCGGCTTATAAGCTTGAATCAAAGTGTCTATGACACTCTCAGAGAATCCTCTCCTGGCTAGGACTAAGCATTTAATCTCCACGCAGTCAGCCTCAGAGAATTTTAGATTTTGATGTGAGAAGGGACCCTGTATCAGCAGGTCCCTGCGACAAGGTAACCTCCATGGAAGAGAAGAGGACATTCTCACTAGATCCGCTAACAAGGTCTTTTGCAGCCAGGATGGAGCAAATAGAATCACTGATGCTTGCTCCAGCTTGATGCAGGCCACACCACGAGGGAGAAGGGGCAATTGAGGAAAGAGATATGAGTCTGAACCTCCATGGAAATGCTAGAGCGGCTATCAACTCTGCTTGAAGATCCCTCGATCTCGACCCATACCTGGGTAGTTTGGCATTGAGACGAGAGGCCATGAGATCTATCTCCGGAATCCCCCATCTGGTGCAAATCTCTGTAAACGTCTCGGGGAGGAGGGACCATTCCCCCCAGGTGAAAGGATTGTCGGCTGAGGAAGTCTGCTTCCCAGTTGACCACACCCGGAATGTGGATCACTGACAGCATACAATTGTAGGCTTCTGCCCATTCTAAGATTTGGGACACCTCCCTCATCGCTAAGGAACTCCTTGTCCCTCCTTGATGGTTGATGTAGGCGGCCGTAGTTATATTGACTGATTGGAATCTGATAAACTGGGACACACTCAGGCCAAGCCTTCAACACATTGAAGATTGCCCACAGTTTCAAAATATTGATTGGAAGAGTGGACGACTCCTGAGTCCACAAACCATGTGCTTTCCTGGCACCACAGACTGCTCCCCAGTCTGAAAGGCAGGCGTCCGCAGTCATAATCTCTCAGGACGGTCTCAAGAAGCATGTGCCTCGAGACAGGTGATCTTGACAAAGCCACCCAGTGAGCAAATCTCTCGACAGGCTGTCCAATATGATCTGATGGGACAGGTCTGAATGATCGCTGTTCCATTGTTTAAGCATGCATAGTTGTAAAGGTCTGAGACAGAATCTGGCAAAAGGAATAATGTCCATACAAGACACCATGAGTCCAATCACCTCCATGCATTGGGCCACCAAAGATCTTGAGGCGGCCTGGAAGGCATGTCACGCTGATGTCAGCTTGCAGCATCTCTGATCTGTTAGAAAGATCCTCATGGATAACTATCTTTGAGACCGAAGAAGAGTCAAAAGAAATTCTGAGTAATCCTTTGCCAGATGAAAAAATGGTGCCTGTACCAAGATATTGTCCAGGTACAGTGCTACTGCAATTCCTTGGGATCTAGCTACAGCCATGAGAGCACCCAGAACCTTTGTGAATATACTGGGTGCAGTAGCTAAGCCAAACGGAAGTGCTATGAACTGGAAGTGCTGATCCAGAAAAGCAAATTATTATTTGATAGGAACATGAAGATATGCATCCTTCAGATTAATGGTAGTTTACCAGTGCAAGGATTGATCTGATCATCTCCATCTTGATGGAGGGGACACTTAGAAATTTGTTTAAGCACTTCAAGACCAGAATTGGAAGAAAATGTCCTTCCTTTTTGGGAACAACAAAGAGGTTTGAATAGAACCCCAGACCTCTTTCTGATGCAGGTACCGGGACTATTACTCCTAAGGAGGATAGATCCCTTAAGCAATCTAAAAAGGCTGTCCTCTTCTCTGGTCTTGTAGACAGTCTGGAGAGGAGGAATCTGCCCCTGGGCGGATGAGATTTGAATCCTATCCTGTACCCTTAAGATACGACCTCCAGTACCCAAGGATCCTGAACAGTCTGAAATCAGGCGTCTGAGAAAAACGACAGTATGCCCCTTACTCAATCCGATCCCGGATTAGGGGCCGCCCATTCATGCAGATTTGTTATCTGTGGGCTTCTTAGTCTGCTTAGACTTATTCCAGGACTGAGCAGGTTTCCAGGTACTCTTGGGTTGCTCAGGCTTGGAGGACAATTGCATTCTCTGGGACCTGTCCGGACGAAAGGAATGAAAATTAGAAGACTGCTGTCCCTTAGGTCTGTTCTTCTTATCCTGCAGAAGAAAAGCATCTTTACCTCCGATAACAGTAGAAATGATAGAGTCCAGGTCTGGACCAAATAAAACCTTCCCCTTGAAGGGTAAGGAAAGGAGTCTGGATTTAGAAACCATATCCATAGACCAAGATTTCAACCAGAGAGCCCTGCGAGCAAAGCCTTCACGTTCAGGCATATAATCTGCATATTCACATCACAGATAAAGTAGTTAGCTATTCTTAAAGCCTTAATCCTCTACTGAATATCTTCGAGGGGAGCTTCCACCTCGATAAGTTCTGACAGAGTCACACCAGTAGGTGGCAGCCACCAGTTGAAATAAAAATCCTGTGTGTTGGAACATTCTTCGCTGGGGCCTTTCTGTGCTCATAAACCCTGTGCAACAGTTTTGCTTCCGGAACCTACAAAGTATACAGCACCTCCTTTAGTAAAAAATTCAGATGCTCAATCTTAAATCTGAAGGAGTGCTCCTCGAAAGGAGGGGGTTTAGTAAATGAAGTCTCTGACTCCGAGAGTTCATCCTCTGACGCTACAGAGGTTAACTCATCCTCGGACAATTGAGACATACTGGCTAAATCCTATTGGAAATTAACTGAATCTAATACAGTAAAACTATGTTTTACCTTTCTATTTCGTTTCCCAGAGATAGGTAAGGCACTCAGGGCCGCAGACACAGCAGATTGTAACTGCAAGGAAAAGCCTGCAGGGAAAAAAAAACCTCCAGCCGGAGTATTAGGTGTGCCGCGGGGAACTGCATGTGAAGCGGTTTGAGGGGATAGGGTAGGCATCTCCTGGACCAGAGAATCCTGAGAGGTTGATGGCTCAGAGGGACTAATTATGCTAGGGGGATTAGCAGATTTAGTTCCCTTCTTAGACTTTAGAATGGTACCCAGGCAATTGGAACAAAATTGAGCAGGTGGACAAACCACCGCCTCCTCACAGTATAAACAGGTATTATTTAGAATAGAAAATATTGATTGGAAGAGTGGACGACTCCTGAGTCCACAAACCATGTGCTTTCCTGGCACCACAGACTGCTCCCCAGTCTGAAAGGCAGGCGTCCGCAGTCATAATCTCTCAGGACGGTCTCAAGAAGCATGTGCCTCGAGACAGGTGATCTTGACAAAGCCACCCAGTGAGCAAATCTCTCGACAGGCTGTCCAATATGATCTGATGGGACAGGTCTGAATGATCGCTGTTCCATTGTTTAAGCATGCATAGTTGTAAAGGTCTGAGACAGAATCTGGCAAAAGGAATAATGTCCATACAAGACACCATGAGTCCAATCACCTCCATGCATTGGGCCACCAAAGATCTTGAGGCGGCCTGGAAGGCATGTCACGCTGATGTCAGCTTGCAGCATCTCTGATCTGTTAGAAAGATCCTCATGGATAACTATCTTTGAGACCGAAGAAGAGTCAAAAGAAATTCTGAGTAATCCTTTGCCAGATGAAAAAATGGTGCCTGTACCAAGATATTGTCCAGGTACAGTGCTACTGCAATTCCTTGGGATCTAGCTACAGCCATGAGAGCACCCAGAAGAAATAGAAACCAAAAACAAAACTTTCCAAGATAACAACTTAATATCTATGGAATGCATGGGTTCAAACGGAACCCCTTGAAGAACATTCAGAACTAAATTCAAGCTCAAGGGTGGAGCAATTGGTCTAAACACAGGCTTAATCCTGGTTAGAGCCTGGCAAAAAGACTGAACGTCTGGAACATCTGCCAAACGTTTGTGTAGCAAAATGGACAAGGCAGAAATTTGTTCCTTTAAGGAACTCGCTGATAATCCTTTTTCCAATCCTTCTTGGAGAAAAGACAGAATCCTTGGAATCCTAAACTTACTCCATGAGTAGCCCTTGGATTCACACCAAAAAAAGATATTTGCGCCATATCTTATGATAGATTTTTCTGGTTACAAGCTTACGTGCCTGAATCAAAGTAACGATGACTGAATCAGAGAAACCCCGCTTAGATAAAATCAAGCGTTCAATCTCCAAGCAGTCAGCTCCAGAGAAATTAGATTTGGATGTTGGAAAGGACCTTGAATGAGAAGGTCCTGTCTCACTGGAAGCTTCCACTGAGGCAGAGAGGACATGTCCACTAGATCTGCATACCAAGTCCTGCGTGGCCACGCAGGTGTGATTAGAATTACTGAAGCTCTCTCCTGGTTGATCCAAGCAATCACCTGGGGAAGGAGAGGAAACGGTGGAAACGCATAAGCCTGGTTGAACGACCAAGGCACTGCCAGGGCATCTATCAGTTCGGCCTGAGGATCCCTCGACCTGGTTCCGTATCTTGGGAGCTTGGTATTCTGTCGAGATGCCATCAGATCCAATTCCGGTCTGCCCCATCGGAGAATCAGTGAGGCAAATACCTCCGGATGGAGTTCCCACTCCCCCGGATGAAAAGCCTGTTGGCTTAAAAAATCCGCTTCCCAGTTGTCCACTCCTGGGATGTAGATTGCTGACAGATAACAAGAGCGGGTCTCCGCACATCTAATTATCTTGGATACTTCTGTCATCGCTAAGGAACTCCTCGTTCCTCCCTGATGATTGATGTAGGCTACAATCGTGATATTGTCCGACTGGAATCTGATGAATTTGGCCGAAGCCAAATGAGGCCATGCCTGAAGTGCATTGAATATTGCTCTCAATTCCAGAATATTGATTGGAAGTAGAGACTCTACCTGAGTCCATACACCCTGAGCCTTCAGGGAATTCCAGACTGCACCCCAACCCAGAAGACTGGTGTCCATTGTCACTATCACCTACGAGGGTCTGCGGAAACACGTCCCTTGGGACAGATGATCCGGCGACAACCACCAAAAAAGAGAGTCTCTGGTCTCTTGATCCAGATTTATCGGAGGAGATAAATTTGCATAGTCCCCATTCCACTGTCCGAGCATGCACAGTTGCAGTAGTTTGAGATGAAACCGAGCAAACAGAATGATGTCCATTGCTGCCACCATCAATCCAATTACCTCCATACACTGAGCCACTGATGGCCGAGGATTGGACTGAAGGGCTCAGCATGTATTTAGAATTTTTACTTTCTGATCTCCGTCAGAAATATCTTCATGTCTATAGAATCTATCAGAGTTCCCAAGAAGGGAACCCTTGTCTGTGGAATTAGTGAACTCTTCTCTAGATTCACCTTCCACCCGTGAGTTCTCAGAAAGGACAACACTGTGTCTGTATGAGACTTTGTCAGATGATAAGTTGACGCCTGAATCAAAATATCATCCAGATAAGGCACCACTGCTATGCCCCGTGGCCTGAGAACCGCCAAAAGGGACCCTAGAACCTTCGTGAAGATCCTGGGAGCTGTGGGCAACCAAAGGGAAGAGCCACAAATTGAAAATGTTTGTCCAGGAAGGCAAACCTTAGGAACTGATGATGATCCTTGTGGAATGGAAAATGAAGGTATGCATCCTTCAAGTCCACGGTAGTCATATATTGATCCTCCTGGATCATTGGTAAAATTGTTTGGATGGTCTCCATCTTGAAGGATGGAACTCTGAGAAACTTGTTTAGACTCTTGAGATCTAAAATAGGTCTGAACGTTCCCTCTTTTTTGGTAACCACGGAAAGATTTGAGAAAAATCCCTGTCCCTGTTCTAGTCTTGGAACAGGACGAATTACTCCCATAGTAGAGTGGTCTTTTACACAACGTAAGAACGCCTCTTTTTTTATCTGGTTTACAGACAATCGTGAAAGAAGAAATCTCCCTCTTGGGAAAAATTTTTTGAATTCCAGTTGATACCCGATTACCAGTGGGTCATGATTTCCAGTGCCCAGGGGTCCTGAACATCTCTTGCCCAAGCCTGGGCAAAGAAAGATAGTCTGCCCCCTACTAGATCCGGTCCCGGATCGGGGGCCGCCCCTGCATGCTGTCTTTGTAGCAGCAGCGGACTTCTTGGGTTGTTTACCCTTGTTCCAAGCCTGGTTGGGTCTTCAGACGGACTTGGCCTGAGCAAAATTCCCTTCCAGCTTTGTGGAGGAAGAGGAAGTAGAGGGTACTCCTTTAAAGGAACGAAAATTATTTGTTTACCCCTCATCTTAACAGACTTATCCTGAGGTAGAGCGTTAACTTTACCTCCAGTAATGTCAGAAATGATTTCCTTCAACTCAGGCCCGAATAGGGTCGTACCCTTGAAAGGAATAGCCAAGAGCTTTGACTTAGATGACACGTCAGCAGACCACGATTTTAACCATAACGCTCTACACGCTAAAATGGCAAATCCTGCATTTTTAGCCGCCAACTTAGCAATTTGAAAGGCGGCATCTGTAATAAAAGAATTAGCTAGCTTGAGAGCCTTAATTCTATCTAAAATATCCTCTAAAGGGGTCTCAACCTTAAGAGACTCTTCTAGAGCATCAAACCAGAAAACCGCTGCAGTAGTAACTGGAACAATGCAGGCTGTCGGTTGTAAAAGGAAACCCTGATGAATAAATAACTTCTTTAGAAGACCCTCTAATTTTTTATCCATAGGGTCTTTGAAAGCACAGCTGTCCTTAATAGGAATAGTTGTGCGCTTAGCCAGGGTAGATATAGCTCCCTCCACCTTAGGGACAGTCTGCCAAGAGTCCCGAATGGTGTCTGATATGGGATACATTTTCTTAAAGTTAGGAGGGGAAGAACACGGTATACCCGGTCTGTCCCACTCCTTCTTAATAATCTCTGAAATTCTCTTAGGAACCGGAAAAACATCAGTGTAAGCAGGTACTTCTAGATATTTGTCCATTTTACACAATTTCTCTGGTGGTACCATAATAGGTTGACAGTCATCCAGAGTTGCTAAGACCTCCCGAAGTAACAGGCGGAGGTGTTATAGCTTAAATTTAAAGGACATAACGTTTGAATCTGTCTGAGGTAACATACTTCCTGGTTCCGAAAGTTCTCCCTCAGACAAAATTTCCCTGACCCCCAGCTCAGATCCCTGTGAGGGCACATTGGAAATAGACAACAAAGCATCAGAGGACTCAGTATTTACATTGATTCTTGTCCTACTGCGTTTACCCTGTAACACTGGTAATTTAGATAATACCTCTGTAAGGGTAGTTGACATAACTGCAGCCATATCCTGCAGAGTAAAAGAATTAGACGCATTTGAGGAACTCGGTGTCGCTTGGGTGGGCGTTAATGGTTGTGACACTTGGGGAGAATTAGACAGCATTTCCTGATTCTCTTCAGACTGAGAATCATCCTTAGGCACACTTTCTTTACATAAAATATGCTTTTTACATTGTAAGGCCCTTTCAGTACAAGAGTATACAAAGTAAGAGGGGGTTCCACAATGGCTTCTAAACACATAGAACAAGGAGTTTCCTCAAGTTCAGACATGTTAAACAGACTAGCAATAGCCACAATAGTCGTAAATCACCTTATTTATTGATTCAAAAAAACTTTTTGAAAAAAACGTACTGCGCCTTTAAGAAATAAAAAGCGCAACAATTTTTCTGAACTGCCCTAAAAACGATTCTTATCACTAAACAATTATATAAAACAGTTTAGTTTTGCCAAAAATGATTGCACCCTATAAGCAAAGGTGAAATCACCCTTAAAAAGACATTGTAATTCAAAAAATAGACTTTAATAATGAAAACAGCCCCTGCACCTCAGCTGTGGCGCCTACCTACCCTCAGGGTACTCAAAATTGACTCGACAATGATCCGGTGACTGGAAAACAACCTTAGGCCCCACCGGAGCTAATGCCTGCTGCCTTCTTAGAGACAGAAAACTGTGCATCTGAGCGTGCGAAATAGACCCCGCCCATCATGGACGTCGCATCAACAATCTGCCTAACCGCATGGGAAGCGGTTTGAAATAAGTCATGTGGTCCCCTGCACTTACAATCCTATTAAATATAACTGCAGCTCTACTGACCTTCTAATATTAAATATATAAATGTCAAGCTGCCTCTCCCAATGTCAAGTCCCAATATAGATATACAAAACCGAAATATCAATATGTATAAAAAACAGGAATTTCAGTAACACCTTCAGAAATATAGGTCTACTGCTTACCCCTTCCCTTACAGGGAAAAATGTCAGCCAGTTCTGATATAACAAGTCTCCTCAGAAATAAAAGACTGAACATACCTCAATGCTGCTTATAGCATGACACCGTTCTCCACACTGAAGATTTCTTTTGCACTACCTTCAGCAGTTCTGTGGGAACCAGAATGGATCTTAGTAACGTCTGCTAAAATCATCAACCTCAGGGCAGAAAAAACATAATTTATGCTTACCTGATAAATTTATTTCTCTTGTAGTGTATCCAGTCCACGGATCATCCATTACTTGTGGGATATTCTCCTTCCCAACAGGAAGTTGCAAGAGGATCACCCACAGCAGAGCTGCTATATAGCTCCTCCCCTCACTGCAATATCCAGTCATTCGACCAAAACAAGCCGAGAAAGGAGAAACCATAGGGTGCAGTGGTGACTGTAGTTTAATTAAAATTTAGACCTGCCTTAAAAGGACAGGGCGGGCCGTGGACTGGATACACTACAAGAGAAATAAATTTATCAGGTAAGCATAAATTATGTTTTCTCTTGTTAAGTGTATCCAGTCCA
Source organism: Bombina bombina (assembly GCF_027579735.1). Classification (NCBI taxonomy): domain Eukaryota; kingdom Metazoa; phylum Chordata; class Amphibia; order Anura; family Bombinatoridae; genus Bombina; species Bombina bombina. The sequence continues at coordinate 115,541,878 of NC_069505.1, forward strand.
CGGATCATCCATTACTTGTGGGATACCAATACCAAAGCTAAAGTACACGGATGATGGGAGGGACAAGGCAGGAAGTTAAACGGAAGGAACCACTGCCTGTAGAACCTGTCTCCCAAAAACAGCCTCCGAAGAAGCAAAAGTATCAAATCTGTAAAATTTGGAAAAAGTATGAAGGGAAGACCAAGTTGCAGCCTTGCAAATCTGTTCAACAGAGGCCTCATTTTTAAAGGCCCAGGTGGAAGCCACAGCTCTAGTAGAATGAGCTGTAATCCTTTCACGAGGCTGCTGTCCAGCAGTCTCATAGGCTAAACCAGGGGTGTCCAAACTTTGCTCTCCAGAGGTTTTGGAACTACATTTCCGATGATGCTCAGCCAGCATTTTATCTAGCTGAGCATCATGGGAAATGTAGTTCCAAAACCTCTGGAGAGCAAAGTTTGGACACCCCTGGGCTAAACGGATTATACTCCAAAGCCAAAAAGAAAGAGAGGTTGCCGAGGCCTTCTGACCTCTCCTCTGTCCAGAGTAAACAACAAACAGGTAAGATGTTTGGCGAAAATCTTTAGTAGCCTGTAAGTAAAACTTCAAGGCACGGACTACATCTAGATTATGCAAAAGACGTTCCTTCTTTGAAGAAGGATTAGGACATAATGATGGAACAACAATCTCTTGATTGATATTCTTGTTAGAAACCACCTTAGGTAAAAACCCAGGTTTTGTACGCAGAACAACTTTATCTGAATGAAAGATCAGATAAGGAGAATCACAATGTAAGGCAGATAACTCAGAGACTCTTCGAGCCGAGGAAATAGCCATCAGAAAAAGAACTTTCCATGAAAGAAGTTTGATATCAATAGAATGAAGGGGTTCAAACGGAACCCCTTCAAGAACTTTAAGAACCAAGTTTAAGCTCCATGCCAGACGCTTGTGTAAAAGAATAGACAGAGCAGAAATCTGTCCCTTTAAAGAACTAGCTGATAATCCTTTGTCCAAACCCTCTTGGAGGAAGGACAATATCCTAGGAATCCTAACCCTACTCCATGAGTAATTCTTGGATTCACACCAATGAAGATATTTACGCCATATCTTGTGGTAAATTTTCCTGGTGACGGGCTTTCGTGCCTGTATTAAGGTATCAATTACTGACTCGGAGAAGCCACGCTTTGATAGGATCAAGCGTTCAATCTCCATGCAGTCAGTCTCAGAGAAATTAGATTCGGATGATTGAAAGGACCTTGTATTAGAAGGTCTTGTCTCAGAGGCAGAGTCCATGGTGGAAAGGATGACATGTCCACTAGGTCTGCATACCAGGTCCTGCGTGGCCACGCAGGCGCTATCAATATCACCGATGCTCTTTCCTGTTTGATTTTGGCAATCAGACGAGGGAGCAGAGGAAACGGTGGAAACACATAAGCCAGGTTGAAGAACCAAGGCGCTGCTAGAGCATCTATCAGTGCCGCTTCTGGGTCCCTGGACCTGGATCCGTAACAAGGAAGCTTGGCGTTCTGGCGAGACGCCATGAGATCCAATTCTGGTTTGCCCCAACGGAGAACCAATTAAGCAAACACCTCCGGATGGAGTTCCCATTCCCCCGGATGAAAAGTCTGATGACTTAGAAAATCCACCTCCCAGTTCTCTACACCTAGGATATGGATCGCTGACAGGTGGCAAGAGTGAGTCTCTGCCCAGTGAATTATCTTGGAGACTTCTGACATCGCTAGGGATCTCCTGGTTCCCCCTTGATGGTTGATGTAAGCCACAGTCGTGATGTTGTCCGACTGAAATCTGATGAACCTCAGTGTTGCTAGCTGAGGCCAAGCCAGAAGAGCATTGAATATTGCTCTTAACTCCAGAATATTTATTGGGAGGAGTTTCTCCTCCTGAGTCCATGAACCCTGAGCCTTCAGGGAGTTCCAGACTGCACCCCAACCTAGAAGGCTGGCATCTGTTGTTACAATTGTCCAATCTGGTCTGCGAAAGGTCATACCCTTGGACAGATGGGCCCGAGATAACCACCAGAGAAGAGAATCTCTGGTTTCCTGATCCAGATTTAGTAGAGGGGACAAATCTGTGTAATCCCCATTCCACTGACTGAGCATGCATAATTGCAGCGGTCTGAGATGCAGGCGCGCGAATGGCACTATGTCCATCGCCGCTACCATTAAGCCGATTACTTCCATGCACTGAGCCACCGTGGGGCGCGGAATGGAGTGAAGAACACGGCAAGCATTAAGAAGTTTTGATAACCTGGACTCCGTCAGGTAAATTTTCATTTCTACAGAATCTATTAGAGTCCCTAGGAAGGAAACCCTTGTGAGAGGAGATAGAGAACTCTTTTCTTTGTTCACTTTCCACTCATGCAACCTCAGGAATGCCAGAACTATCTCTGTATGAGATTTGGCAATTTGAAAGCTTGACGCTGTATCAGGATATCGTCCAGGTAAGGAGCCACCGCTATGCCTCCCGGTCTTAGGACCGCCAGAAGTGAGCCCAGAACCTTTGTAAAAATTCTTGGGGCTGTAGCCAACCCGAATGGAAGAGCTACAAATTGGTAATGCCTGTCTAGAAAGGCAAACCTCAGGAACTGATGATGATTCTTGTGAATCGGAATATGAAGGTAGGCATCCTTTAAGTCCACTGTGGTCATGTACTGACCCTCTTGGATCATGGGTAAAATGGTTCGAATAGTTTCCATCTTGAATGACGGAACTCTGAGGAATTTGTTTAGGATCTTTAAATCCAAAATTGGTCTGAAGGTTCCCTCTTTTTTGGGAACCACAAACAAATTTGAATAAAACCCCTGTCCTTGTTCCGTCCGTGAAACTGGATGGATCACTCCCATTACAAGGAGGTCTTGCACGCAGCTTAGGAATGCCTCTTCCTTTATCTGGTTTGCAGATAATCTTGAAAGGTGAAATCTCCCTTGTGGAGGAGAAGCTTTGAAGTCCAGAAGATATCCCTGAGATATGATCTCCAACGCCCAGAGATCCTGAACATCTCTTGCCCACGCCTGGGCGAAGAGAGAGAGTCTGCCCCCTACTAGATCCGTTGTCGGATAGGGGGGCGCTCCTTCATGCTGTCTTAGAGACAGCAGCAGGCTTTCTGGCCTGCTTGCCCTTGTTCCAGGACTGGTTAGGTTTCCAGGCCTGCTTGGATTGAGCAAAAGTTACCTCTTGTTTTGAAGCAGAGGAAGTTGATGCTGTACCTGCCTTGAAATTTCGAAAGGCACGAAAATTAGACTGTTTGGCCTTTGATTTGGCCCTGTCCTGAGGAAGGGTATGACCCTTACCTCCAGTAATGTCAGCAATAATTTCTTTCAAACCAGGCCCAAATAAGGTCTGCCCCTTGAAAGGAATGCTGAGTAATTTAGACTTTGAAGTCACATCAGCTGACCAGGATTTGAGCCATAGCGCCCTACGCGCCTGGATGGCGAATCCGGAATTCTTAGCCGTTAGTTTAGTCAAATGAACAATGGCATCAGAAACAAATGAGTTAGCTAGCTTAAGAGTTCTAAGCTTGTCAACAATTTCAGTCAATGGAGCTGTATGGATGGCCTCTTCAAGGGCCTCAAACCAGAATGCCGCTGCAGCAGTGACAGGCGCAATGCATGCAAGGGGCTGTAAAATAAAACCTTGTTGAATAAACATTTTCTTAAGGTATCCCTCTAATTTTTTATCCATTGGATCTGAAAAAGCACAACTGTCCTCAATCGGGATAGTGGTACGCTTTGCTAAAGTAGAAACTGCTCCCTCCACCTTAGGGACAGTCTGCCATAAGTCCCGTGTAGTGGCATCTATTGGAAACATTTTTCTAAATATAGGAGCTGGGGAAAAGGGCACACCGGGGCTATCGCACTCCTTACTAATAATTTCTGTAAGCCTTTTAGGTATTGGAAAAACATCAGTACTCACCGGCACTGCATAGTATTTATCCAGCCTACACAATTTCTCTGGCACTGCAATTGTGTCACAGTCATTCAGAGCAGCTAATACCTCCCCAAGAAATACACGGAGGTTCTCAAGCTTAAATTTAAAATTAGAAATCTCTGAATCAGGTCTCCCCGATTCAGAGACGTCACCCACAGACTGAAGCTCTCCGTCCTCAGGTTCTGCATATTGTGACGCAGTATCAGACATGGCTCTTACAGCATCTACGCGCTCTGTATCTCGTCTAACCCCAGAGCTATCGCGCTTGCCTCTCAATTCAGGCAATCTGGATAATACCTCTGACAGGGTATTATTCAAGATTGCAGCCATGTCCTGCAAAGTAATCGCTATGGGCGTCCCTGATGTACTTGGCGCCATATTAGCGTGCGTCCCTTGAGCGGGAGGCAAAGGGTCCGACACGTGGGGAGAGTTAGTCGGCATAACTTCCCCCTTGACAGACCCCTCTGGTGACAATTCTTTTATAGATAAAGACTGATCTTTACTGTTTAAGGTGAAATCAATACATTTAGTACACATTCTCCTATGGGGCTCCACCATGGCTTTTAAACATAATGAACAAGTATCCTCTGTTTCAGACATGTTTGTACAGACTAGCAATGAGACTAGCAAGCTTGGAAAACACTTTAAAGCAAGTTAACAAGCAATATAAAAAACGTTACTGTGCCTTTAAGAGAAACAAATTGACAAAATTGAAATAACAGTGAAAAAAAGGCAGTTACACTAACAAAATTTTTACAGTGTATGTAACAAGTCAGCAGAGCATTGCACCCACTTGCAAATGGATGATTAACCCTTTAATAACAAAAACAGAATAATAAATGACAAAAACGTTTTTTAAACACAGTCACAACTGCCACAGTCTACTGTGATTGTTACCCTCCTCAAACACGACTTTGAAGCCTTTTGAGCCCTTCAGAGATGTCCTGTATCATGCAGAGGGAAGCTGAATTTCTCTGTCAGTATTTTTATCTGCACAGAAAAGCACTAAAATAGGCCCTTCCCACTCATATTGCAACAGTGGAAAGCTTCAGGAAATGGTTTCTAGGCAAAAATCAAGCCAGCCATGTGGAAAAAAACTAGGCCCCAATAAGTTTTGCCACCAAACATATATAAAAACGATTAACATGCCAGCAAATGTTTTATATTACACTTTTATAAGAGTATGTATCTCTGTTAATAAGCCTGATACCAGTCACTATCACTGCATTTAAGGCTTAACTTACATTAATCCGGTATCAGCAGCATTTTTCTAGCAAATTCCATCCCATGAAATATATTAACTGCACATACCTTATTGCAGGAAAACCTGCACACCATTCCCCCTCTGAAGTTACCTCACTCCTCAGAATATGTGAGAACGGCAGTGGATCTTAGTTACTTCTGCTAAGATCATAAAAATCACAGGGAGATTCTTCTTCTAATGCTGCCTGAGATGAAACAGTACACTCCGGTACCATTTAAAAATAACAAACTTTTGATTGAAGTTAAAAAACTAACTATAATACACCACTCTCCTCTTACTACGTCCATCTTTGTTGAGAGTTGCAAGAGAATGACTGGATATGGCAGTGAGGGGAGGAGCTATATAGCAGCTCTGCTTGGGTGATCCTCTTGCAACTTCCTGTTGGGAAGGAGAATATCCCACAAGTAATGGATGATCCGTGGACTGGATACACTTAACAAGAGAAATTTCTTCATTCCTTAATCCATTTCTCCCTGAGGAAAATAGTACTCACCGGTACCATTTTAAAATAAAAAACTTCTTGATTGAAGAATCTAAAACTAACACCTCACTTTACCTCTTCCTATCACTAACACAGGCAAAGAGAATGACTGGGGTGGAGGGAAGGGAGGAGCTATATATACAGCTCTGCTGTGGTGCTCTTTGCCACTTCCTGTTAGCAGGAGGATAAATCCCACAAGTAAGGAAGAAATCCGTGGACTCGTCATATCTTGTAGAAGAAACAGATTTAAATAACAATTTCTCTGGGACTTGTTTTATTAATAAAAGAGGCACCTTTATAACCCCAATGGCTGGGGCACTCACCACCTCCTAGACCCAGACAGTTATAGAACTCTCTCCGTAGGATTGCCAGAGTTCCTGCAGTAGGATTGCAAGGAAAAAATGAATGAGCTGCATCCGATTACATGGTGCGCGTGAAGCTATTAGAAGTTGCGCAATTCACAAAAACTAAAGTGAAACCAGTCTGTTCCATTGCCAAAATAACTTCTATTTGAGCCCAAACCTTCACAATGTGTTCCTTAGAGAACAAAGAAGTACATATATCCCCAAACTGTTCCAAATGAATCTCTGAATTAAAAGAGATATTAACCCTTGATCCTATTGAGGTTATAAGGAGTCACATTGTGACCCTAATAATAGGGGTCCCTGCTAAATAGTAAAATAACATAATTTATGTAAGAACTTACCTGATAAATTCATTTCTTTCATATTGGCAAGAGTCCATGAGCTAGTGACATATGGGATATACAATCCTACCAGGAGGGGCAAAGTTTCCCAAACCTCAAAATGCCTATAAATACACCCCTCACCACACCCACAATTCAGTTTAACGAATAGCCAAGCAGTGGGGTGATAAAGAAAGGAGTAGAAAGCATCAACAAAGGAAATTTGGAAATAATTGTGCTTTATACAAAAAAATCATAACCACCATAAAAAGGGTGGGCCTCATGGACTCTTGCCAATATGAAAGAAATGAATTTATCAGGTAAGTTCTTACATAAATTATGTTTTCTTTCATGTAATTGGCAAGAGTCCATGAGCTAGTGACATATGGGATATCAATACCCAAGATGTGGAGTCTTCCACTCAAGAGTCACTAGAGAGGGAGGGAATAAAATAAAAACAGCCATATACCGCTGAAAAAATTAATCCACAACCCCAAATAATAAGTTTATTTTCATTTTTGAAAGAAAAAAACTTAAATCAAAAGCAGAATAATCAAACTGAAACAGCTGCCTGAAGAACTTTTTTACCAAAAACTGCTTCCGAAGAAGCAAATACATAAAAACGGTAGAATTTAGTAAATGTATGCAAAGAGGACCAAGTCGCTGCTTTGCCAATCTAATCAACTGAAGCTTCATTCTTAAAAACCCACGAAGTGACTAGAGACTAGTAGAATGAGCTATAATTCTCTGAGGCGGGGCTTGACCCGACTCCAAATAAGCTTGAAGAATCAAAAGCTTTAACCAAGAGGCCAAGGAAATAGCAGAGGCCTTCTGACCTTTCCTAGGACCAGAAAATATAACATATAGACTAGAAGTCTTCCTGAAATCTTAAGTAGTTTCAACATAATATTTCAAAGCTCTCACCCCATCCAAAGAATGTAAGGATCTTTCCAAAGGATTTTTAGGATTAGGACACAAGGAAGGGACAACAAGTTCTCTACTAATGTTGTTAGAATTCACAACCTTAAGGAAAAATGCAATTGAAGTCCGCAAAACCGCCTTATCCTGATGAAAAGTCAGAAAAGGAGATTCACAAGAAAGAGCAGATAGCTCAGAAACTCTTCTAGCAGAAGAGATAGCCAAAAGGAACAACACTTTCCAAGAAAGTAGTTTAATGTCCAAAGAATGCATAGGCTCAAATGGAGGAGCCTGTAAAGCCTTCAGAACCAAATTAAGACTCCAAGGAGGAGAAATTGATTTAATGACAGGCTTAATACAAACTAAAGCCCGTACAAAACAGTGTATATCAGGAAGTATAGCAATCTTTCTGTGAAATAAAACAAAAAGAGCGGAGATTTGTCCTTTCAAGGAACTTGCAGACAAAACCTTTATCCAAACCATCCTGAAAAAACTGTAAAAATTCTAGAAATTCTAAAAGAATGCCAGGAGAATTCATGAGAAGAACACCATGAAATGTAAGTCTTTCAAACTCTATAATAAATCTTCCTAGAGACTGATTTACAAGCTTGTAACATAGTATCAATCACTGAGTCAGAGGAACCTCTATGACTTAGTACTAAGCATTCAATTTCCATACCTTCAAATGTAATGATTTGAGATCCTGATGGAAAAATAGACCTTGAGATAGTAGGTCTGGCCGTAACGGAAGTGACCAAACCCTGTGTGGCCATGCTGGCACTACCAGCAACACAAATGATTGTTCCATGATAATTTTGGAAAACACTCATGGAAGGAGATCTAAAGGCGGGAAGATATAAGCAGGATGATAACACCAAGGAAGTGTCAGCGCATCCACTGCTTCTGCCTGAACATCCTGCTTCTGCCTGAACATCCCTGGACCTGGACAGGTATCTGGGAAGTTTTCTTGTTTAGATGAGAGGCCATGAGATCTACCTCTGGAGGACCCCACATCCAAACAATCTGAGAAAAAAACATCTGGATGGAGAAACCACTCCACTGGATGTAAAGTCTAGCGGTTGAGATAATCCGCTTCCCAATAGTCTACACCTGGGATATGCACCGCAGAGATTAGACAGGAGCTGGATTCCGCCCAAACAAGTATTCGAGATACTTCTTTCATAGCTTGGGGACTGTGAGTCCCACCCTGATGATTGACATATGCCACTGTTGTGATAATGTCTGTCTGAAAACAAATGAATGGTTCTCTCTTTAACAGAGGCCAAAACTGAAGAGCTCTGAGAATTGCACAGAGTTCTAAAATATGTATTGGAAATCTCGCCTCTTGAGATTTCCAAACCCCTTGTGTTGTCAGAGATCCTCAAACAGCTCCCCAACCTGAAAAACTCGCATCTGTTGTGATCACAGTCCAGGTTGGCCAAACAAAAGAAGCCCCTTGAACTAAATGATGGTGATCTATCCACCATGTCAGAGAGTGTCGTACATTGGAATTTAAGGATATTAAATTGAGATATCTTTGAATAATCCCTGCACCACTGATTCAGCATACAAAGCTGAAGAGGTCTCATGTGAAAATGAGCAAAGGGGATCGCGTCCGATGCTGCAGTCATGAGACCTAAAACTTCCATGCACATAGCCACTGAAGGGAATGACTGAGACTGAAGGTACCGGCAGGCTGCAACCAATTTTAAACGTCTCTTGTCTGTAAGAGACAGAGTCATGGACACTGAATCTATCTGGAAGCCTAAAAAGGTGACCTTGGTCTGAGGAATCAAGAAACGTTTTGGTAAATTGATCCTCCAACCATGTTTCCAAAGAAACAATTCTAGTTGATTCATGTGAGATTCTGCAGTACGTAAAGATGGAGCTAGTACCAAGATATCTTCCAAATAAGGAAACACCGCAATACCCTGTTCTCTGAATACAGAGAGTAGGACACCTAGAACCTTTGAAAAAGATTCTTGGAGTGGTTGCTAAGCCAAATGGAAGAGCAACTAATTGGTAATGCTTGTCTAGAAAAAAGAATCTCAGAAACTGACAATGTTCTGGATGAATCGGAATATGAAGGTATGCATCCTGCAAGTCTATTGTAGACATATAATGTCCACGCTGAAAAAAAGTCAGAATAGTCCTTATAGCCACCATCTTGAAAATTGGTACTCTTACATAACGATTCGAAATTTTCAGATCCAGAACTGGTCTGAATAAATTTTCCTTCTTTGGGACAATGAATAGATTTGAATAAAACCCCAAACCTTGTTCCAGAAGAGGAACTGGCATGATTACCCCTGAAGACTCCAGGTCTGAAACACACTTCAGGAAAGCCTGAGCTTTTACTGGATTTTACTGGGATATGTGAGAGAAAAAATCTTCTCACAGGAGGTCTTACTCTGAATCCTATTCGATACCCTTGAGAGACAATGCTCTGAATCCATTAATTTTGAACAGATTTTATCCAAATATCCTTGAAAAACCTTAATCTGCCCCCTGCCAGTGGAGCTGGAATGAGGGCCGCACCTTAATGCGGACTTAGGGGCTGACTTTGGTTTCCTAAAAGGCTTGGATTTATTCCAATTTGAGGAAGGTTTCCAATTGGAGGCAGATTCCTTGGGGGGAGCCTTAGATTTACCCTTAGGTTTTTTTATCCTGAGGCAGAAAAACTCCTTTACCCCCAGTAACAGTTGAAATAAAAGAATCCAACTGAGAACGAAATAAATTATTACCTTGGAAAGAAAGAGATAGTAATCTAGATTAGATGACATATCAGCATTCCAAGATTTAAGCCACAAAGCTCTTCTAGCTAATATAGCTAAAGACATGGATCTAACATCACAAATAAAATGATTAGCATGTTGCAGTAAGCAAATAATGCTAGATAAGTCAGAATCCAATTCTTGTTGCGCTAAATTCTCCAACCAGAAAGTTGATGCAGCCGCAACATCAGCCAAAGAAATTGCAGGTCTGAAAAGATGACCTGAATATAAATAGGCCTTCCTTAGATAAGGAATAGTAGTACGTTTAGCAAGAGTAGAAATAGCCCCATCAATTTTGGGGATCTTTTCCCAAAACTCTATAAATTTTGCTGGCAAAAGGATACAATATTTTAAACCTTAAAAAAGGAATAAAAGAAGTACCTGGCTTATTCCATTCCTTAGAATCATATCAGAAATAGGAAAAAACTCCTGGAGAAACCACAGGAGGTTTAAAAACAGCATTTAAATGTTTATTAGACTGAACGTCAAGAGGACTGGTTACCTCAATATCCAAAGTAATTAACACTTCTTTTAATAAAGAATGCATATACTCAATTTTAAATAAATAAGTAGATTTGTCAGTGTCAATGTCTGAGGAGGATCTTCTGAATCGTATAGATCCTCATCAGAAAAACATAATTTATGTAAGAACTTACCTGATAAATTCATTTCTTTCATATTAGCAAGAGTCCATGAGCTAGTGACGTATGGGATATACATTCCTACCAGGAGGGGCAAAGTTTCCCAAACCTCAAAATGCCTACAAATACACCCCTCACCACACCCACAAATCAGTTTAACGAATAGCCAAGAAGTGGGGTGATAAGAAAAAAGTGCGAAAGCATAAAAAATAAGGAATTGGAATAATTGTGCTTTATACAAAAAAATCATAACCACCACAAAAAAGGGTGGGCCTCATGGACTCTTGCTAATATGAAAGAAATGAATTTATCAGGTAAGTTCTTACATAAATTATGTTTTCTTTCATGTAATTAGCAAGAGTCCATGAGCTAGTGACGTATGGGATAATGACTACCCAAGATGTGGATCTTTCCACGCAAGAGTCACTAGAGAGGGAGGGATAAAATAAAGACAGCCAATTCTGCTGAAAAAATAATCCACACCCAAAATAAAGTACTTTTCTACCAAAAACAGCTTCAGAAGAAGAAAACACATCAAAATGGTAGAATTTAGTAAAAGTATGCAAAGAAGACCAAGTTGCTGCTTTGCAAATCTGATCAACCGAAGCTTCATTCCTAAACGCCCAGGAAGTAGAAACTGACCTAGTAGAATGAGCTGTAATCCTTTGAGGTGGAGCTTTACCCGACTCGACATAAGCATGATGAATCAAAGACTTTAACCAAGACGCCAAAGAAATGGCAGAGGCCTTCTGACCTTTCCTAGAACCGGAAAAGATAACAAATAGACTAGAAGTCTTTCGGAAATTCTTAGTGGCTTCAACATAATATTTCAAAGCTCTAACTACATCCAAAGAATGCAATGGATTTCTCCTTAGAATTCTTAGGATTAGGACATAATGAAGGAACCACAATTTCTCTACTAATGTTGTTGGGATTCACAACCTTAGGTAAAAATTCAAAAGAAGTTCGCAACACCGCCTTATCCTGGTGAAAAATCAGAAAAGGAGACTCACAAGAAAGAGCAGATAATTCAGAAAGTCTTCTGGCAGAAGAGAAGGCCAAAAGGAACAAAACTTTCCAAGAAAGTAATTTAATGTCCAATGAATGCATAGGTTCAAACGGAGGAGCTTGAAGAGCCCCCAGAACCAAATTCAAACTCCAAGGAGGAGAAATTGACTTAATAACAGGTTTTATATGAACCAAAGCTTGTACAAAACAATGAATATCAGGAAGATTAGCAATCTTTCTGTGAAAAAGAACAGAAAGAGCAGAGATTTGTCCTTTCAAGGAACTTGCAGACAAACCTTTATCCAAACCATCCTGAAGAAACTGTAAAATTCTCGGAATTCTAAAAGAATGCCAGGAAAAATGATGAGAAAGACACCAAGAAATATAAGTCTTCCAGACTCTATAATATATCTCCCTAGATACAGATTTACGAGCCTGTAACATAGTATTAATCACAGAGTCAGAGAAACCTCTTTGACTAAGAATCAAGCGTTCAATCTCCATACCTTTAAATTTAAGGATTTGAGATCCTGATGGAAAAAAGGACCTTGCGACAGAAGGTCTGGTCTTAACGGAAGAGTCCACGGTTGGCAAGAGGCCATCCGGACAAGATCCGCATACCAAAACCTGTGAGGCCATGCTGGAGCTACCAGCAGAACAAACGAGCATTCCTTCAGAATCTTGGAGATCACTCTTGGAAGAAGAACTAGAGGCGGAAAGATATAAGCAGGATGATACTTCCAAGGAAGTGACAATGCATCCACTGCCTCCGCTTGAGGATCCCTGGATCTGGACAGATACCTGGGAAGTTTCTTGTTTAGATGAGAGGCCATCAGATCTATTTCTGGAAGTCCCCACATTTGGACAATCTGAAGAAATACCTCTGGGTGAAGAGACAATTCACCCGGATGCAAAGTTTGGCGACTGATATAATCCGCTTCCCAATTGTCTATACCTGGGATATGAACCGCAGAAATTAGACAGGAGCTGGATTCCGCCCAAACCAGAATTCGAGATACTTCTTTCATAGCCAGAGGGCTGTGAGTCCCTCCTTGATGATTGATGTATGCCACAGATGTGACATTGTCTGTCTGAAAACAAATGAACGATTCTCTCTTTAGAAGAGGCCAAGACTGAAGAGCTCTGAAAATTGCACGGAGTTCCAAAATATTGATCGGTAATCTCACCTCCTGAGATTCCCAAACCCCTTGTGCCGTCAGAGACCCCCACACAGCTCCCCAACCTGTAAGACTTGCATCTGTTGAGATTACAGTCCAGGTCGGAAGAACAAAAGAAGCCCCCTGAACTAAACGATGGTGATCTGTCCACCACGTCAGAGAGTTTCGTACAATCGGTTTTAAAGATATTAATTGAGATATCTTTGTGTAATCCCTGCACCACTGGTTCAGCATACAGAGCTGAAGAGGTCGCATGTGAAAACGAGCAAAGGGGATCGCGTCCGATGCAGCAGTCATAAGACCTAGAATTTCCATGCATAAGGCTACCGAAGGGAATGATTGTGACTGAAGGTTTCGACAAGCTGATATCAATTTTAGACGTCTCTTGTCTGTCAAAGATAGAGTCATGGACACTGAATCTATCTGGAAACCCAAAAAGGTTACCCTTGTCTTAGGAATCAATGAACTTTTTAGTAAATTGATCCTCCAACCATGATCTTGAAGAAACAACACAAGTCGATTTGTATGAGATTCTGCTAAATGTGAAGACTGAGCAAGTACCAAGATATCGTCCAAATAAGGAAATACCACAATACCCTGTTCTCTGATTACAGACAGAAGGGCACCGAGAACCTTTGTAAAAATTCTTGGAGCTGTTGCTAGGCCAAACGGCAGAGCCACAAACTGGTAATGCTTGTCTAGGAACGAGAATCTCAGAAACTGAAAGTGATCTGTATGAATCGGAATATGCAGATATGCATCCTGTAAATCTATTGTAGACATATAATGCCCTTTCTGAACAAAAGGCAGGATAGTCCTTACAGTTACCATTTTGAATGTTGGTATCCTTACATAACGATTCAATATTTTTAGATCCAGAACTGGTCCGAAGGAATTCTCCTTCTTTGGTACAATGAAGAGATTTGAATAAAACCCCATCCCCTGTTCCAGAACTGGAACTGGCATAATTACTCCAGCCAACTCTAGATCTGAAACACATTTCAGAAATGCTTGAGCCTTCGCTGGATTTACTGGGACACGGGAAAGAAAAAATCTCTTTGCAGGAGGCCTTATCTTGAAGCCAATTCTGTACCCTTCTGAAACAATATTCTGAATCCAAAGATTGTGAACGGAATTGATCCAAATTCCTTTGAAAAAACATAATCTGCCCCCTACCAGCTGAGCTGGAATGAGGGCCGCACCTTCATGTGGACTTAGGAGCTGGCTTTGATTTTCTAAAAGGCTTGGATTTATTCCAGACTGGAGATGGTTTCCAAACTGATACCGCTCCTGAGGATGAAGGATCAGGCTTTTGTTCCTTGTTGTGACGAAAGGAACGAAAACGATTATTAGACCTAAATTTACCTTTAGATTTTTTATCCTGTGGTAAAAAAGTTCCTTTCCCTCCAGTAACAGTTGAGATAATAGAATCCAACTGAGAACCAAATAATTTATTACCCTGGAAAGAAAGGGAAAGCAGAGTAGACTTAGAAGACATATCAGCATTCCAAGTTTTAAGCCATAAAGCTCTTCTAGCTAAAATAGCTAGAGACATATACCTGACATCAACTCTAATGATATCAAAGATGGCATCACAAATAAAATTATTAGCATGTTGAAGAAGAAGAATAATGCTATGAGAATTATGATCTGTTACTTGTTGCGCTAAAGCTTCCAACCAAAAAGTTGAAGCTGTAGCAACATCCGCCAAAGATATAGCAGGTCTAAGAAGATTACCTGAACACAAGTAAGCTTTTCTTAGAAAGGATTCAATTTTCCTATCTAAAGGATCCTTAAAGGAAGTACCATCTGCCGTAGGAATGGTAGTACGCTTAGCAAGAGTAGAGACAGCCCCATCAACCTTAGGGATTTTGTCCCAAAATTCTAATCTGTCAGATGGCACAGAATATAATTGCTTAAAACGTTTAGAAGGAGTAAATGAATTACCCAAATTATTCCATTCCCTGGAAATTACTTCAGAAATAGCACCAGGAACAGGAAAAACTTCTGGAATAACTACAGGAGATTTAAAAACCTTATCTAAACGTTTAGATTTAGTATCAAGAGGACCAGAATCCTCAATTTCTAATGCAATTAGGACTTCTTTAAGTAAAGAACGAATAAATTCCATTTTAAATAAATATGAAGATTTATCAGCATCAACCTCTGAGACAGAATCCTCTGAACCAGAAGAGCCATTATCAGAATCAGAATGATGATGTTCATTTAAAAATTCATCTGAAAAATGAGAAGTTTTAAAAGACTTTTTACGTTTACTAGAAGGAGGAATAACAGACATAGCCTTCTTAATGGATTTAGAAACAAAATCTCTTATGTTATCAGGAACACTCTGAATATTAGATGTTGATGGAACAGCAACAGGTAATGTAACTTTACTAAAGGAAATATTATCTGCATTAACAAGTTTGTCATGACATTCAATACAAACAACAGCTGGAGGAACAGCTACCAAAAGTTTACAGTAGATACACTTAGCTTTGGTAGCTCCAGCACCAGGCAGCGATTTTCCAGAAGTATCTTCTGACTCAGCTTCAACATGGGACATCTTGCAATATGTAATAGAAAAAACAACATATAAAGCAAAATTGATCAAATTCCTTAAATGACAGTTTCAGGAATGGGAAAAAATGCCAGTGAACAAGCTTCTAGCAACCAGAAGCAATAAAAAATGAGACTTAAATAATGTGGAGACAAAAGTGACGCCCATATTTTTTTAGCGCCAAATAAGACGCCCACATTATTTGGCGCCTAAATGCTTTTGGCGCCAAAAATGACGCCACATCCGGAACGCCGACATTTTTGGCGCAAAAGAACATCAAAAATGACGCAACTTCCGGCGACACGTATGACGCCGGAAACAGAAAAAAAAAATTGCGCCAAAAAAGTCCGCGCCAAGAATGACGCAATAAAATGAAGCATTTTCAGCCCCCGCGAGCCTAACAGCCCACAGGGAAAGTAAAATTTTAAGGTAAGAAAAAAATTGTTTTATTCAAATGCATTATCCCAAATATGAAACTGACTGTCTGAAAATAAGGAATGTTGAACATCCTGAGTCAAGGCAAATAAATGTTTAAATACATATATTTAGAACTTTATAAAAAAGTGCCCAACCATAGCTTAGAGTGTCACAGAAAATAAGATTTACTTACCCCAGGACACTCATCTACATGTTGTAGAAAGCCAAACCAGTACTGAAACGAAAATCAGCAGAGGTAATGGTATATATAAGAGTATATCGTCGATCTGAAAAGGGAGGTAAGAGATGAATCTCTACGACCGATAACAGAGAACCTATGAAATAGACCCCGTAGAAGGAGATCATTGAATTCAAATAGGCAATACTCTCCTCACATCCCTCTGACATTCACTGCACGCTGAGAGGAAAACCGGGCTCCAACCTGCTGTGGAGCGCATATCAACGTAGAATCTAGCACAAACTTACTTCACCACCTCCATAGGAGGCAAAGTTTGTAAAAACTGATTTGTGGGTGTGGTGAGGGGTGTATTTGTAGGCATTTTGAGGTTTGGGAAACTTTGCCCCTCCTGGTAGGAATGTTTATCCCATACGTCACTAGCTCATGGACTCTTGCTAATTACATGAAAGAAAGGATAAATTATCATATTGTTGGTCATTTGAAATTTCATCAACTAAATGAGAAGTTTTAAAAGACCTATTACATTTATTTGAAGGTGAAAATGCAGACAAAGCCTTCAGAATAGAATCAGAAACAAATTCTTTAAAATTTTACAGGTATATTATGCACATTAGAAGTTGAAGAAACTGCAACTGGCAATGTACTATTACTGATGGACACATTATCTGAATGTAAAAGTTTATCAAATGACATTCAGTGATATAATTTCTACAACTTTACAACAAATGCACTTAGCTTTTGTAGAACCGATGTCAAGCAGCAATGTTCTAGCAGAAGCTTCTGAGGCAGGGTCAAAGTGGGACATCTTGCAAAATGTAAGAGAAAAAAATAACATATAAAGCAAAATTATCTATTTCCTTATATGACAGTTTCAGGAATGGGAAAAAATGCAAATAGCATAGCCCTCTGATAGAGAAAAAAATCAAGAGGCAAACATCAATGGGGTATTGAAATAATGAAAAAGTTTGGCGCCAAAAAATGACGCACAACGTAACTAAACTTTTTTGGCGGCAAACAATAACCGGAAATGACACACTCGCTTCACTAACGACGCAACCGTGTGAAAGGTCTCGGTGTCAAGTATGACGCCGGAAATGACGAACTTGTGTCATAGACGTACCTTTTCACGCCTAAAAAATTTTCGCGCCAAAAAAAAAACGCAATAAAGTTTAGCATTTGTCGCACCCGCGGGCCTAATAACGCACGCAATTTGTAAGAAGTAGTCAATTGAAAAAAGTACTAAACCCCAGGTAAGAAATAAATTTCATTTTTAAAAGATGTTTATATTCCCCAAATATGAAACTGACTCATGGCAAATATAAGTACAATACATATATTTAGAACTTTATATAAATGCATAAAGTGCCAAACCATAGCTGGGGTGCCTTAAGTAATAAAAAACATACTTACCAAAAGACATCCATCCACATATAGCAGATAGCCAACCCAGTACAGAAACAGTTATCAGTAGAGGTAATGGTAATTTGAGAGTATATCGTCGATCTGAAAAGGGAGGTAGGAGATGAATCTCTACGACCGATAACAGAGAACCCATGAAATAGACCCCCGTTAGGGAAATCATTGTATTCAATAAGTGATACTCCCTTCACGTCCCTCTGACATTCGCTGTACTATGAGAGGAATCGGGCTTCAACAATGCTGAGAAGCGCATATCAACGTAGAAATCTTAGCACAAACTTACTTCACCACCTCCATAGGAGGCAAAGTTTGTAAAACTGAATTGTGGGTGTGGTGAGGGGTGTATTTATAGGCATTTTGAGGTTTGGGAAACTTTGCCCCTCCTGGTAGGATTGTATATCCCATATGTCACTAGCTCATGGACTCTTGCCAATTACATGAAAGAAAAAGCAGACTTACCCTCCAGGATCCATGCTGTGGAATAGAGACAGCCTCTCAAGTGTGACAGCCTTGCCGCAGTGTTCTAACAGGGACCTGAGTGTAAAAAGGCAAGCAGTGTAACTCATTAACACTGATTGCCCAGGAGCTGTTAGATACACAGTCTGGATCGCTTTGCAGAAAAACTTTCCCTGCATCTCCAGATTCTAACGTTCATCAATACTCTCACTGAGAAGTTAATATGATTACTTAAAACTCCAGTCCTTTCTTAAAGGGAATTTAAGAAGTATCCAAATCTTCTGACACTTCTCTGCCATCCTCCTCTAGTGATGAAAGGCAAAGAATGACTGGGGGATAGGGGAAGTGGGAGGGATATTTAAGCCTTTGGCTGGGGTGTCTGCCTCCTTCTGGTGTCCAGGTGTTGTATTTCCCAACAGTTAGGAATGAAGTTATGGACTCTCCCTGCCTTATGGAAAGAAATGCTTCTAATAAAAGCAATAGCTGTTTCAAAAGTGTATTTAAGTAAGCACCGTGCACCAGCATTCTAAACACAGCACTTGCTCAGAGAGCCTAAGGTGCTTATACCATCTGGCAATGACTCAATTAGTTCATTGCTGACAAGATACAAGATATTGAGAATATCTAGCTATGCTTCACATGTACGTGCAGAGAAAAATGTTAACACTGAAACAATGATAACTTTTACTAGAGGCATTTTGCCAGTATATGTATATTGTAATTATGTTTCTATTCAAGATGTAATTTATCTATGTGCATTTAAATTTTGACCAGAATGTCCCTTATATAACACCTCACACAATAGAAACTGCAAGCAGGAACCATTTAGATATATTTTTGTATAATCTTCCCCTGCTTGGTAGGAGTCCTTTATATTTATCTTTTGCTCTTCAGTCAGCTGATTAGTTTAGCCCATTCTTTTTAAGTGTAAGCACAACACCCTGAGAAGTTCCAAGTCAAATAATTTTATAAGCTTGGAACTATCACCACTGAACTTAGATTAAAGGGACAGTCTAGGCCAAAATAAACTTTCATGATTCAGATAGAGCATGTAATTTTAAACAATTTTCCAATTTTTTTTTATCACCAATTTTGTTTTGTTCTCTTGGTATTCTTAGTTGAAAGCTTAAACTAGGAGGTTCATATGCTAATTTCTTAGAACTTGAAGCCCACCTCTTTCAGGTTGCATTTTAACAGTTTTTCACCACTAGAGGGTGTTAGTTCACGTATTTCATATAGATAACACTGTGCTCGTGCACTTGAAGTTATCTGGGAGCAGGCACTGATTGGCTAGACTGCAAGTCTGTCAAAAGAACTGAAAAAATGGGCAGTTTGCAGAGACTTAGATACAAGGTAATCACAGAGGTTAAAAGTATATTAATGTAACTGTGTTGGTTATGCAAAACTGGGAAATGGGTAATAAAGGGATTATCTATCTTTTAAAACAATAAAAATTCTGGTGTAGACTGTCCCTTTAAGGTCTAACAAATCAATGTAGACTCTACAGTGAAGTCACTAGTGGATAAATTGGTAGAGTTTGTTCCCAAGCTTTTACGCATGTCAAGTTTGACTTTTTATTTATTTAATTTTCAATTAAAACATTAAATAAATATGTTTTTTACATTTGTTCACTGCAGAGTTGTTACCCAAAAATACTGAAGAAACCTTAATATAGAGAGGCTTTTATAGGAAGAATTTTTAGATCACTTGAAGATCTCAGGAGTAGAGATGGATTTCTTTTTTTTAATCAAAAGCTAACCCATGACAATCCTTTTTATCTTTAACAAGGGTTCCAGTTGATTAATTGGTTACAATGATGACTAAATAATATTTTATAAAGAAACCAGGAAAATATTTTTTTTTAAAAATGGATAGCAAACCCAATTTTTTTATTTCATGATTCAGATAGAGCATGCAATTTTAAGCAACTTTCTAATTTTATTACAAGACCAGAGACTCCTATTTTATGCATTACTCTTTCTTTACTACTCAATGCAGCCTTTTTAAAGAACAAACATATATAAGATAAATAACATGCACATAATAAGAAGTTAACATAAGCTTATTATAGCGAGAAAAAACAGCCAATCAGCACAGAGAATAGCCTATAAACAGAGCACCCAGTTAACATTCTTCCTCTTTCTTTTTGCTGCTCACACTCAGATAAGTAGTGCAGTCTTAAAATAAAAAACGTTTTATTGTTATTGTATTTACTTATATATTTTGTTCTTATTTTAGCTTTGTTTTTCAGTTAATAAATAGCTTTCCTAGTTGTTATTTTCAACCTTTTGTCTCTAACCCCCCCCCTTTTTTCTAATTCTGTTTTTCTGCTTTTACTGTCTTCAACATTTTGTTTCTAACTTATGTGACTTCATATTGCCATGTTATTACCTTCCCCTCTTGTAACTGTTTTTTCGTTTTGTCTTATTTTTCTCTCCGTTTTTCATTATCTGTTGGTTTTCTCTCCCCCTCCTGCTTGGTTTGTTCTCAGCCGGGCGGCCGCCATTTTGTGGGCCGTCCTCTTCTCCCCTCAGTCAGCTGTAGCTTGCTTACAAACCGGGTGGTAACTTTGTTTCTGTTACACTCGGTTCTCACATTTTCAATACAAAAGTTTTTTCTACAAGCTAATGTTGCCATCTTCTGGTATAGTTATACATTACACTATAATTGCTTCACAAAACCTTGTTAACAAACGTTACAGCTTAATCTAGTGAGACTCAAAAAACTTTACCTCAAAAATGTTTTACCTACAACTGTATATTTTCAAGACATTGTTCAGTTAAATCCTTTTATTATTTAAATAATATATATTAAGATATTTTACAGTTTTCCTTAAGGGAGATATTTATTTAATGAAATATTTTAATATTTAATTTTTTCCTTACATTGCTATCTGTTAAAACATTATAAGCAATGTCTGAAACTCAAACAAAATCACCTCCCTTAACTTTACATACAGTACAATCTATGATAGATTCCTCTATGGATAATTTATTTAACAAAATGTCCTCTTTGATGGGAGAGAAACAAAGAAAAATATCTTTAAAAAGAAAGAACCCATCTATTGAAAGAGAGGTATAGAGAGGAGCGCCAGTGAAGTCAAAGTCTTGTGTGTGTGTGTGAGAATTGTTTTCACACTAAAAATAAATGCAACCCTATTGTGAGGGCTGAGTGCCTATAGTAAGCCACAGAGGCTTATATGATAGTAAGACTACTGTGGATAGATACGATACAATTTATTACAAACACAAATTAAATCTAAAAACATGGATCCATGGTACATAAAAACATAGAAAACAATTTAAAAAGGTATCCTTTGAGTTCAAGGGGGGGGTATGTCCCTCCAAGGACAAAGAGTCCCTTAAATGGTATACAATGATTGATAGAGGTTGTTGAACTAGACTGCCCTCTGCTTCATGTGGTAATACAAACATTAGTTAGACAAACATTAGTAAGGCAAATTTGTGGAATAGTGTCCACCATATATGGGAAGTGCAGTCTCGGGTAAAATGATATGCAACTGAGTAACGGTAAATCATACGTGAATCGAGACACAGTGAGGAAAAAAGTGATCAAAAAGTGTGATCAAAACTAGTGTGTACACAATCTAGTGTAAAAAACGAGATCTCAAAAAAGGTAACATAAAAATGATATGGTGCAAATCACATAACAAACGATGTGTGGTGGAGAAAAAATAATTATAATAAAGAATCTATCAGAGGGGAGCAAAATAGTGAATATCTGATTGATGCAAAAAAATATAAAGTGGGTAGATACTTAAATAAGCATGAACAGTATATTATAAAGTGTCACAAATATAACATATAAAATACAGCGTGTAATCACATAAATGTCCGTAAAATATAAGATAGTTATGACGTTAAGGCAGTCCTAATAGAAAAGAGTATCCAAAAGTTTTAATGAATGTAAGATTGTTCCAATAACGATCCTTTTTCTCCAAGGGATCCTAATACTCCAGTTAAAAATATAATGAAAAAAAGGTTCCAAAGCCTCCGTATCAAGGCAAAAATAAAAACAAAAATAACAATGTAAAAGCTGGGAAATCCTCAGAACCTAAGGATAGAGGAAAAAAGCAACATAGTATAGTACTGTTAAAATATATATAAATCACGAAATATAGCTCACCATATAGTTGTCAACGCGTTTCGGCCCACAGCTTGGGCCTTTCTCAAGACTAGTATATAGTGGTGTGAGCATGGTCTTTTATGTTTGTGGGTGGCCAATCAAATTTTACTTCAAATGGCGCCAAAAAATGCCGCAATTGGCACCGGAAGTGCTACACCGGATGTGTTAATTCCATACCGGATGTAGTATCCTTGGTTGTAGCCGTTAAACTATATATCGCCATAATGTATATTTGTGTTTATAGTGGCCAAATTTGTTATCAACCGTGTGTAGTGTGTCTCCTAATGGCCTTATTGTAACTGTTATCCCCCATGTAAGTCTCTCTTGTTCTTACCGGGTGTTTGGCTAAACCGGATGTTTACCCATATCCCCCGGTTCCGGCTTGGGACTTATTCTCCAAACCGGAAGTCGAGGTTCATGGGACCTGAAGTCTTAGTTCCTCTATTTCCGGTTTAATCAAACCGGAAGTCGGGATGCATGAAATCGGATGTCTACTGTTACACTGGGTTCATACATCATCTGTTATACCACCTAAGTGGCAATATGAATTGTCTTGGAGGTTTCTTAGTATCCATTATCATAGAGGTAGTGGTATTACATTGTATAGGTTAGTGTTGTGATAGATACAATTCACATATTCGAATGTTGTTCATAAATGAGCCATAAAAGCAAATGTGTGGTCTCTAAAAACATTGAATGCTTAAAAGCATGTGTGGCTCTCCTTCTATCATTCTCTTACCCCATTGGTTACTACATATTGGGATACCTGGGGGATGATGGGGAGATGTTGGGATATGGGAGATATGGAGATATGAAGGTGTGAGGGGGGTTGACTAGCTTTCGTCGAGGTATGAAATAGTGAGTGGCTTGTTCTAATTTTGAAGTTGCTAGTGGGACTTCTATAATCTTATAGACGGGGGATATCATGAGATGGAGATCTATTAATCGGAATGTTACTGGACTGTGCAAATAGGCTTGTATTGGTGCTTGGTAGTGTGTTCACTCTAATATGTCATAGGGAGTGGTCAATATCACACATACACTGAAGTCCGTGTATTATATTTACGTGAATGGACCATGCTTGTCCTCAAGTTAAAAGAATTTGGAAGTTGCCCTATCTAGGGAGACTGAATGCATTGTAGGTTGCTTCATGTGTCTCTGATAGGTTGTGGTAGTTATATTGGGCATGAGCATTGTATGGCTCATCTTATCACTAGTCTCAATGTGACAGTTAGTTCAGTTCAGATTCAATAAGTGGGAAAGGTCTTCCTTGTTGTTTAAACCTCTAGGGTAAAGACAGTCTAGTTCGAATATCCATCTCGACTCTGATATCAGTAGTTGCTTCTCATAGTCTCCTCCCCTCCAATTGGGTTTTACTTTTTGGATCCCATAGAAGCTGAGATCTTTCATGTTGCCTTTATGTTGAAATGCAAAATGCCTATATAACGCAGTTTCTGTGCTGCCATGTTCAATTTGTAAAAGGTGTTCCCGAATCCTGTCTTTCAGGCACCTGGATGTCTGGCCCACATACTGGAGACCGCAGCTGCACTGCACTATGTAAATAACTCCCTTGTTGCTGCATCTGATCAGGTCTCTGATGGCATATTTCTTGGTGGAATAGTGGGAGAGGAAGTGTCTTGTCTTCAGGCCTCTCTTGCATGCCTTACAACTGGGGCACGGAAAAAAACCTTGGATGTGTTTGCCTGATATGTCCCTCTCCTCTGTTGTTCCTAGACGTGGGATGCTTGGAGACAGTATGGTCTTTAGGTTGTTGGATTTCCTATAGATACATTTAGGTTTATCTATGAGAGTCTCTCCTATGATGTCATCATTTTTAAGTATATGCCAATGGTTTTCTATTATTCTCTCTATGGATCGTCTATTTTCGCTATACTTAGTGATAAACGCGACATCTATGGAGTTGGTGTTATTTTCGATCGCGTTTTCCTTGTTCTTATATTTAAGTAGTTCTTTGCGATCTCTTCTCCTCACTTCTTCTATATCCTTGTTAATTTTGTCTTCTCCATATCCTCTTTCTAGAAATCTTGACTTTAGTTCTTCTGCCTGTATTTCCCATAGGTTAGGGTCTGAGCAGTTCTTTTTAAGTCTCAGTAACTGTCACTTGGGTATGTTCTCCTTCCATTTTGCGTGGTGGCAACTGTCACTGTGGATGTAATTGTTACAATACACAGGTTTAAAGTATGTGGAGGTCTTAAGTTTCCCATCTTCTACTGTTATCTTCAAATCCAGAAAGGTGATCTCCGTACTGCTGATCTCATGGGTGAATCTCAGGTTACAGGTGTTATCATTCATGACCTTGATGGTGTGTTCCAGATCCTCTTTGGAGCCTCTCCATATCATCAGGATGTCGTCTATGTACCTGTGATAGGATACCAGGTCCGCGCCGGCTGGACAGGACTCCCAAAAAATGTGTTCCCATCTGCCCATGTAAAGATTCGCATAGCTCGGCGCGAACCTGGTCCCCATGGCTGTGCCGCACAGCTGTCTATAGAACTTCCCATCATGGTTAAAATAGTTGTGTGTAAGTATGTAGCTTATTCCCTCCAAGATAAATCTATTTTGGAGCTCTGGTACTGTGTTATCTTTCTTTAAAAAGTGTTCTATCGCCTCCCGACCTCCTTCGTGCGGTATACTTGTGTATAAGGCGGTGACGTCACAGGTGACTAGTAGATACTCTTCCATCCATGGGCCAGACATCCAGGTGCCTGAAAGACAGGATTCGGGAACACCTATTACAAATTGAACATGGCAGCACAGAAACTGCGTTATATAGGCATTTTGCATTTCAACATAAAGGCAACATGAAAGATCTCAGCTTCTATGGGATCCAAAAAGTAAAACCCAATTGGAGGGGAGGAGACTATGAGAAGCAACTACTGATATCAGAGTCGAGATGGATATTCGAACTAGACTGTCTTTACCCTAGAGGTTTAAACAACAAGGAAGACCTTTCCCACCTATTGAATCTGAACTGAACTAACTGTCACATTGAGACTAGTGATAAGATGAGCCATACAATGCTCATGCCCAATATAACTACCACAACCTATCAGAGACACATGAAGCAACCTACAATGCATTCAGTCTCCCTAGATAGGGCAACTTCCAAATTCTTTTAACTTGAGGACAAGCATGGTCCATTCACGTAAATATAATACACGGACTTCAGTGTATGTGTGATATTGACCACTCCCTATGACATATTAGAGTGAACACACTACCAAGCACCAATACAAGCCTATTTGCACAGTCCAGTAACATTCCAATTAATAGATCTCCATCTCATGATATCCCCCGTCTATAAGATTATAGAAGTCCCACTAGCAACTTCAAAATTAGAACAAGCCACTCACTATTTCATACCTCGACGAAACCTAGTCAACCCCCCTCACACCTTCATATCTCCATATCCCAACATCTCCCCATCATCCCCCAGGTATCCCAATATGTAGTAACCAATGGGGTAAGAGAATGATAGAAGGAGAGCCACACATGCTTTTAAGCATTCAATGTTTTTAGAGACCACACATTTGCTCTTATGGATCATTTATGCACAACATTCGAATATGTGAATTGTATCTATCACAACACTAACCTATACAATGTAATACCACTACCTCTATGATAATGGATACTAAGAAACCTCCAAGACAATTCATATTGCCACTTAGGTGGTATAACAGATGAACCCAGTGTAACAGTAGACATCCGATTTCATGCATCCCGACTTCCGGTTTGATTAAACCGGAAATAGAGGAACTAAGACTTCCGGTCCCATGAACCTCGACTTCCGGTTTGGAGAATAAGTCCCAAGCCGGAAGCGGGGGATATGGGTAAACATCCGGTTTAGCCAAACACCCGGTAAGAACAAGAGAGACTTACATGGGGGATAACAGTTACAATAAGGCCATTAGGAGACACACTACACACGGTTGATCACAAATTTGGCCACTATAAACACAAATATACATTATGGCGATATATAGTTTAACGGCTACAACCAAGGATACTACATCCGGTATGGAATTAACACATCCGGTGTAGCACTTCCGGTGCCAATTGCGGCATTTTTTGGCGCCATTTGAAGTAAAATTTGATTGGCCACCCACAAACATAAAAGACCATGCTCACACCACTATATACTAGTCTTGAGAAAGGCCCAAGCTGTGGGCCGAAACGCATTGACAACTATATGGTGAGCTATATTTCGTGATTTATATATATTTTAACAGTACTATACTATGTTGCTTTTTTCCTCTATCCTTAGGTTCTGAGGATTTCCCAGCTTTTACATTGTTATTTTTGTTTTTATTTTTGCCTTGATACGGAGGCTTTGGAACCTTTTTTTCATTATATTTTTAACTGGAGTATTAGGATCCCTTGGAGAAAAAGGATCGTTATTGGAACAATCTTACATTCATTATAACTTTTGGATACTCTTTTCTATTAGGACTGCCTTAACGTCATAACTATCTTATATTTTACGGACATTTATGTGATTACACGCTGTATTTTATATGTTATATTTGTGACACTTTATAATATACTGTTCATGCTTATTTAAGTATCTACCCACTTTATAATTTTTTGCATCAATCAGATATTCACTATTTTGCTCCCCTCTGATAGATTCTTTATTATAATTATTTTTTCTCCACCACACATCGTTTGTTATGTGATTTGCACCATACCATTTTTATGTTACCTTTTTTGAGATCTCGTTTTTTACACTAGATTGTGTACACACTAGTTTTGATCACACTTTTTGATCACTTTTTTCCTCACTGTGTCTCGATTCACGTATGATTTACCGTTACTCAGTTGCATATCATTTTACCCGAGACTGCACTTCCCATATATGGTGGACACTATTCCACAAATTTGCCTTACTAATGTTTGTCTAACTAATGTTTGTATAACCACATGAAGCAGAGGGCAGTCTAGTTCAACAACCTCTATCAATCATTGTATACCATTTAAGGGACTCTTTGTCCTTGGAGGGACATACCCCCCCTTTGAACTCAAAGGATACCTTTTTAAATTGTTTTCTGTTTTTATGTACCATGGATCCATGTTTTTAGATTTAATTTGTGTTTGTAATAAATTGTATCGTATCTATCCACAGTAGTCTTACTATCATATAAGCCTCTGTGGCTTACTATAAGCACTCAGCCCTCACAATAGGGTTGAATTTATTTTTAGTGTGAAAACAATTCTCACACACACACACACAAGACTTTGACTTCACTGGCGCTCCTCTCTATACCTCTCTTTCAATCATACTTCCCCTGTGGGTAGTGGGGGCCCACTTTAGATAGGAGCTATAGGTCCTTTAAGCGCTGTGAGTACAACATTTCTCAAAGAACCCATCTATTGCCTATAAAGCAAGTAAAAAAACTTATTGAAAAGTCTCGTCAACTTTTAGCTGAGCCTAATATTCCTCACAGCAAAGGAAGAAAAACCGCTGTCCATAGAACCCTGCACCCTGAGGGTAACCAAACAGGGGATACTTATGTATGCAAAAAATTAAAATTTAAGACAAAAAATATTACTGATAATCCATCTTCAGAATCTGAGGATTCAGATGGTGATGAATATACTGATATTAACTCAGACAATTTCAATGAATCGGATAATTCTGATGGCTCCCCTGCAGCCAAAAAACTGAAAAAGAAAGCCAAAAAACCTTATGATTACAGCGAGGACAAAGAGGACTTTATAGATTGTTTGGGTAACCCTAGGTTTAAACCAGACTAGTTACACCATCCCCGGTCCGCCGAGTGGTGTCCCCCCATTGATTTAGCCAAATTCATTGACCATCAATTCCGTAAACCCCTAAAAAAGCAAACCCGTAATAAAATGAAAGCTGAGTGTCCTCGTCCCCTGTTACCAAAGAATGCTTCCATCACACCTGAGGTTGATCCCAAAATTTTAAAATTTATTGGCTCCCCAGCTTATAAATTGAAAAAAGGAGTGGATAGATCCTGGAAAATCTGCCAGGATAAACTTTTAGATTCGGTTGGTCCCCTCACTAAATTATTCGAATTATCTGAACAAGGTGTAGCCGAAAATTGCCCTTTGGATCCCTACGTGGTCAAGGAATGGGTCCAAAGACTTCTTTGTTTTAATGGAAATACTAATTGTGCAATGTCTGGAGAAAGAAGACGCAACATCTTGAGGAAAATAGATCCAAAAATTTCCGATTTTTCCTCAAGCAATATCGCTTCAGATAACAAGGGTCTTTTGTTTGGAGACTCATACTTAAAAGACCTAAGCCAATATGTCAATACTTTCACTAATCTAAATAAAGTAAAGACATCCGTAAAGAAAATTTTCTACCCTAACCAGGGTTTTTCTGACAGGGCCGGGAGAGGCAGAGGCCGCTTTCCCGGCCGCCAATCCTTCCTATCCAGGTCTCACTACTATCCCCAACAAACACAATACCAACATCAGTTTCAGACACAGTTTCAAAGAGGTTATTCAGAACCATCTACCTCCTCCTTCTTCCCGACAAGAGGTCAGCCCTGGACTCTGAGAGGCTTTAGGACCAGAGCCAGAGCTAGACAAGCTCCAGGTAAGTTCATTACTTCCTCCCCATGACCCTTCTTTCCCAGAAAAAATTGGAGGCAGACTCGCCCTGTTTACTCAAAATTGGGCCTCAATTACTTCAGATCCCTGGGTCTTACAAGCTGTGTCAGGTATTCTCATAGAATTCATATCTCCCCCAATTCAAATTTGTCTTCCCCATCCCATTCATTTCTCTCAGGAGGATTCTCTTTTGGTCAGGAGAGAAATTTCTTCTCTCTCTTCCAAAAAACAGAATTTATGCTTACCTGATAAATTACTTTCTCCAACGGTGTGTCCGGTCCACGGCGTCATCCTTACTTGTGGGAATATCTCTTCCCCAACAGGAAATGGCAAAGAGTCCCAGCAAAAGCTGTCCATATAGTCCCTCCTAGGCTCCGCCCACCCCAGTCATTCGACCGACGGACAGGAGGAAAAAAAACAGGAGAAACCATAGGGTGCCGTGGTGACTGTAGTTAGAGAAAATAATTCATCAAACCTGATTAAAAAACCAGGGCGGGCCGTGGACCGGACACACCGTTGGAGAAAGTAATTTATCAGGTAAGCATAAATTCTGTTTTCTCCAACATTGGTGTGTCCGGTCCACAGCGTCATCCTTACTTGTGGGAACCAATACCAAAGCTTTAGGACACGGATGAAGGGAGGGAGTAAATCAGGTTACCTAAACAGAAGGCACCACGGCTTGCAAAACCTTTCTCCCAAAAATAGCCTCCGAAGAAGCAAAAGTATCAAATTTGTAAAATTTGGCAAAAGTGTGCAGTGAAGACCAAGTCGCTTACATATCTGATCAACAGAAGCCTCGTTCTTGAAGGCCCATGTGGAAGCCACAGCCCTAGTAGAGTGAGCTGTGATTCTTTCAGGAGGCTGCCGTCCGGCAGTCTCGTAAGCCAATCGGATGATGCTTTTAAGCCAAAAGGAAAGAGAGGTAGCAGTCGCTTTTTGACCTCTCCTTTTACCAGAATAGACGACAAACACAGAAGATGATTGTCTGAACTCTTTTGTAGCTTCTAAATAGAATTTTAGAGCACGGACTACGTCTAAATTTTGTAACAAACGTTCCTTCTTTGAAACTGGATTCGGACACAAAGAAGGTACAACTATCTCCTGGTTAATATTTTTGTTGGAAACAACCTTTGGAAGAAAACCAGGCTTAGTACGCAAAACAACCTTATCTGAATGAAACACCAGATAGGGCGGAGAACACTGCAGAGCAGATAACTCAGAAACTCTTCTAGCAGAAGAAATAGCAACCAAAAACAAAACTTTCCAAGATAACAACTTAATATCTATGGAATGTAAAGGTTCAAACGGAACACCTTGGAGAACTGAAAGAACTAGATTTAAACTCCAGGGAGGAGTCAAAGGTCTGTAAACAGGCTTAATCCTAACCAGAGCCTGAACAAATGCTTGAACATCTGGCACAGCTGCCAGTCGTTTGTGTAACAAGACAGATAAAGCAGAAATCTGTCCCTTTAGAGAACTCGCTGATAATCCCTTATCCAAACCCTCTTGTAGGAAGGAAAGGATCCTAGGAATCTTAATCTTACTCCATGAGAATCCCTTGGATTCACACCAACAGATATATATTTTCCATATTTTATGGTAAATCTTTCTAGTTACAGGTTTTCTGGCTTGTACCAGAGTATCTATCACAGAATCCGAAAACCCACGCTTAGATAAAATCAAGCGCTCAATTTCCAAGCCGTCAGCTGGAGAGAGACTAGATTTGGATGTTCGAATGGACCCTGTACCAGAAGATCCTGTCTCAAAGGTAGCTTCCATGGTGGAACCGATGACATATTCACCAGGTCTGCATACCAAGTCCTGCGTGGCCACGCAGGAGCTATCAAGATCACCGAGGCCCTCTCCTGCTTGATCCTGGTTACCAGCCTGGGAATGAGAGGAAACGGTGGAAACACATAGGCTAGGTTGAAGGTCCAAGGCGCTACTAGTGCATCCACTAGAGCCGCCTTGGGATCCCTGGATCTGGACCCGTAGCAAGGAACCTTGAAGTTCTGACGAGACGCCATCAGATCCATGTCTGGAATGCCCCATAATTGAGTTAATTGGGCAAAGATCTCCGGGTGAAGTTCCCACTCCCCCGGATGGAATGTCCGACGACTCAGATAATCCGCCTCCCAGTTTTCCACTCCTGGGATGTGGATTGCAGATAGGTGGCAGGAGTGATCCTCCGCCCATTCGATTATTTTGGTCACTTCTCTCATCGCCAGGGAACTCCTTGTTCCCCCCTGATAATTGATATAAGCAACAGTCGTCATGTTGTCTGATTGAAATCTTATAAATCTGGCCTTTGCTAGTTGAGGCCAAGCCCTGAGAGCATTGAATATCGCTCTCAGTTCCAGAATGTTTATCGGGAGAAGAGACTCTTCCCGAGACCATAGTCCCTGAGCTTTCAGGGATTCCCAGACCGCGCCCCAGCCTGCTAGACTAGCGTCGGTCGTGACGATGACCCACTCTGGTCTGCGGAAGCTCATTCCATGGGACAAGTGGTCCAGGGTTAGCCACCAACGGAGTGAGTCTCTGGTTTTCTGATCTACTTGAATCACTGGAGACAAGTCTGTATAGTCCCCATTCCACTGTTCAGCATGCACAGTTGTAATGGTCTTAGATGAATTCGCGCAAAAGGAACTATGTCCATTGCTGCAACCATCAACCCTACCACTTCCATGCACTGAGCTACGGAAGGACGTGGAATAGAATGAAGAACTTGACAAGCGTTTAGAAGCTTTGACTTTCTGACTTCTGTCAGGAAAATCCTCATTTCTAAAGAATCTATTATTGTTCCCAAGAAAGGAACTCTTGTCGACGGAGACAGGGAACTTTTTTCTATGTTCACCTTCCATCCGCGAGATCTGAGAAAGGCCAGAACGATGTCTGTGTGAGCCTTTGCCTTTGAAAGAGACGACGCTTGTATCAGAATGTCGTCCAAGTAAGGTACTACTGCAATGCCCCTTGGTCTTAGGACCGCTAGAAGGGACCCGAGTACCTTTGTGAAAATCCTTGGAGCAGTGGCTAACCCGAATGGGAGCGCCACAAACTGGTAATGTTTGTCCAGAAAGGCGAACCTTAGGAACTGATGATGATCCTTGTGGATAGGAATATGTAGATACGCATCCTTTAGATCCACGGTAGTCATAAATTGACCTTCCAGGATTGTAGGTAGAATCGTTCGAATGGTTTCCATTTTGAACGATGGAACCCTGAGAAATTTGTTTAGGATCTTTAAATCCAGAATTGGTCTGAAAGTTCCCTCTTTTTTGGGAACCACAAACAGATTTGAGTAAAATCCCATTCCCTGTTCCGCCGTTGGAACTGGGTGTATCACTCCCATTTTTAACAGGTCTTCTACACAATGTAAGAATGCCTGTCTCTTTATTTGGTTTAAGGATAAGTGAGACATGTGGAACCTTCCCCTTGGGGGTAGTTCCTTGAATTCCAGAAGATAACCCTGAGAAACTATTTCTAGTGCCCAGGGATCCTGAACATCTCTTGCCCAAGCCTGAGCAAAGAGAGAGAGTCTGCCCCCTACTAGATCCGGTCCCGGATCGGGGGCTACTCCTTCATGCTGTCTTGTTAGCAGCAGCAGGCTTCTTGGCCTGCTTACCCTTGTTCCAGCCTTGCATGGGTTTCCAGGCTGGTTTGGTTTGTGAAGCATTACCCTCTTGTTTAGAGGATGCGGAGTTGGAAGCCGGTCCGTTCCTGAAATTGCGAAAGGAACGAAAATTAGACTTATTCTTGGCCTTGAAAGGCCTATCTTGCAGGAGGGCGTGGCCCTTTCCCCCAGTGATGTCTGAGATAATCTCTTTCAATTCTGGTCCAAAGAGAGTTTTACCCTTGAAGGGGATATTAAGCAATTTTGTCTTGGAAGATACATCCGCTGACCAAGACTTCAGCCAAAGCGCTCTGCGCGCCACAATTGCAAACCCTGAATTTTTTGCCGCTAATCTAGCTAATTGCAAAGCGGCATCTAAAATAAAAGAATTAGCCAACTTGAGTGCGTGAACCCTGTCCATAACCTCCTCATACGGAGTCTCTCTACTGAGCGACTTTTCTAGTTCCTCGAACCAGAACCACGCTGCCGTAGTGACAGGAACAATGCACAAAATGGGTTGCAGGAGGTAACCTTGCTGTACAAAAATCTTTTTAAGCAAACCCTCCAATTTTTTATCCATAGGATCTTTGAAAGCACAATTATCCTCGATAGGGATAGTAGTACGCTTGTTTAGAGTAGAAACTGCCCCCTCGACCTTAGGGACTGTCTGCCATAAGTCCTTTCTGGGGTCGACCATAGGAAATAATTTCTTAAATATAGGAGGGGGGACAAAAGGTATGCCGGGCTTCTCCCACTCCTTATTCACTATGTCCGCCACCCGCTTGGGTATAGGAAAAGCGTCGGGGTGCACCGGAACCTCTAGGAACTTGTCCATTTTGCATAATTTTTCTGGAATGACCAGGTTGTCACAATCATCCAGAGTAGATAACACCTCCTTAAGCAGTGCGCGGAGATGCTCTAATTTAAATGTCACAACATCAGGTTCAGCCTGTTGAGAAATTTTTCCTGAATCTGAAATTTCCCCATCTGACAAAACCTCCCTCATGGCCCCTTCAGATTGGTGTGAGGGTATGACAGAGCAATTATCATCAGCGCCCTCCTGCTCTTCAGTGTTTAAAACAGAGCAATCGCGCTTTCTCTGATATGCAGGCATTTTGGATCAAATATTTGCTATGGAGTTATCCATTACTGCCGTCAATTGTTGCATAGTAATAAGCATTGGCGCGCTAGAAGTACTAGGGGCCTCCTGCGTGGGCAAAACTGGCATAGACACAGAAGGAGATGATGTAGAACTATGTCTACTCCCTTCATCTGATGAATCATCTTGGGCAACTTTACTATCTGTGGCAGTACTGTCCTTACTTTGTTTGGACGCTACGGCACAATTATCACACAATTTTGAAAGGGGAGACAGATTGATCTTCAAACATATAGAACATAGCTTATCTGAAGGAGCAGACATGTTAAACAGGCTTAAACTTGTCAAGAAAGTACAAAAAACGTTTTAAAACAAAACCGTTACTGTCTCTTTAAATTTTAAATAGTGCACACTTTATTACTGAATATGTGAAAAAGTATGAAGGAATTGTTCAAATTTTCACCACAGTGTCTTAAAGTATTAAAAGTATTGCACACCAATTTTCAGAGCATTAACCCTTAAAATAAAGAAACCGGAGCCTGTTACAGTTTTAACCCCTCTACAGTCCCAGCTACAGCCTTTGCTGCGACTTTACCAAACCCAGGGGGGAATACGATACCAAAAGAAGCCTTCTAGGAACTTTTCCAACCACTTTCAGATCCACACACATGCATCTGCATGTCTTGCTCTCAAAAGTAACTGCGCAGTAATGGCGCGAAAATGAGGCTCAGCCTACAACTGGGAAGGCCCTTCCTGACTGGAAAGGTGTCTAACTCAGTGCCTGACGTTAAAAAACGTTCCCCAAGCTTATAAGTGTGAATTTCAGACATAAACATGTATAAAATGCTCAAATAAATCAATCGATTTTGCCCATAAAAGTGTCTACCAGTTTTATAGCCCATATTAAGCCCTTTATTCTGTTTGAGACTAAGAAAATGGCTTACCGGTCCCCATGAGGGGAAAATGACAGCCTTCCAGCATTACACAGTCTTGTTAGAAATATGGTAGTCATACCTTAAGCAGAAAAGTCTGCTAACTGTTTCCCCCAACTGAAGTTACTTCATCTCAACAGTCCTATGTGGAAACAGCAAACGATTTTAGTTACTGCTGCTAAAATCATCTTCCTCTCACAAACAGAAATCTTCCTCTTTTTCTGTTTCAGAGTAAATAGTACATACCAGCACTATTTTAAAATAACAAACTCTTGATAGTAGAATAAAAAAAAAAAAAAAAAAAACTACAACTAAACACCACATACTCTTAACCATCTCCGTGGAGATGTTGCCTGTGCAACGGCAAAGAGAATGACAGGGGTGGGCGGAGCCTAGGAGGGACTATATGGATAGCTTTTGCTGGGACTCTTTGCCATTTCCTGTTGGGGAAGAGATATTCCCACAAGTAAGGATGACGCCGTGGACCGGACACACCAATGTTGGAGAAAAGCAATTCTTCCAGTTTTTCAACCACAAGATTACTACCTAAGCAACTTATTTTTAGTAAAAAAGAAAAACAATCAGTACAGGCCAGTCATAAATCTAAAGACGTTAAATACCTTTGTTGTGTACCATCATTTCAAAATGGAGGGAATCCATTTACTAAGAGAATGCTTAAGAGGAAACGATTGGTTGGTTCGGCTAGATCTCACAGACGCCTATCTAACCGTCCCAATCGCTCAAGAACATTGGAAATTCTTGACTTTCCGTTGGGAAGACCAGTTTTGGAATTTCACTTGTCTTCCCTTTGGCCTGTCCTCTGCCTCTTGGATTTTCACCAAGTTACTGAAACCAGTAGTGGCCTGGTTGAGACTCCGAGGGATTCGTCTGATAATTTATTTAGACGATATTTTGATCATGGACCAAGATTTTTATTCCCTTCAGAATCATCTAACTACCACAATTTCCTTACTAGAATCCTTAGGTTTTATTGTGAACAAACAGAAGTCAGTTATTTTCCCTACAAAGTCTTTGATTTTCTTAGGTTTCAAAATCAATTCGACACTCTCTACTCTGAGTCTTCCTTCAGACAAAGTAAAGAATATCAAGAAGGAAATTGCCAAAACTTTATCCAAAGATTCAGTCCCTATCAGAACTATAGCCAGAATAGTAGGGTTACTATCATCCTCTATTCAGGCTATCTTTCCTGCCCCATTACACTACCGAGAACTTCAGAGATTAAAGATTCTTCATTTGAGGAAAGGTTTTTCCTATTCTCATTTGATTCCTTTGTCTCTAGAAGCCAAAGAAGAACTATCTTGGTGGCTTTCTCATCTAGAAGCCTGGAATGGGAGAGCAATTTTCGGCAGAACTCCAGATTTCGTTATAGAATCGGACGCCAGTCTTTCAGGCTGGGGTGCACGCTGCGGTCCTTCCATTACTGGTGGCAAATGGACATTGGAGGAGAAACGTTTCCATATCAATTGTTTGGAATTATTGGCTGGCTCGTTTGCAGTCAAAAGTTTTGCCAAATTTTCTTCTACAGTTTCTATTCTCCTTCGTATGGACAATATTTCAGCAGTACGATATCTCAATCGATTGGGAGGCACCAAATCAAGGAATTTGACCAACATAACCAAGGAATTTATTCACCTTTGTTTAGACAGGAATATTTCTATCAAAGCGGAATATATTCCAGGACAATCAAAAGCAGCTGCAGATTGGGGATCTCGGCATCTGACAGATTCCAGCGATTGGAGATTAGACAGGAAAATGTTTTTATTCCTTCAATCTATCAGAGGTCCCTTTTGTTTGGACCTTTTTACCTCCAGGACCAATTTTCAAATTTGCCCATACTTCAGTTGGCGTCCAGATCCGGAAGCTGCAGCCATAGATGCTTTTCTTCAACCATGGCCTTCCAGGAAAGCTTATGCTTTCCCTCCATTCTCAATGATCCCGAGGACAATTTCAACAGTCCGCAGGGATCTCCTTTGCCTAACCATAGTGACTCCCCTTTGGCCAACCCAATCTTGGTACCCCTCCCTCCTGGAGATGTCCATCAATCTTCCAATTCTTTTTCCTCCACTTCCTCACCTATTAGCCAACCCGGAAGGCGAATATCACAGTTTAATTCTCCAAGGCTCTCTTCTGCTGATAGCTTGGACAATATCAGGGGACCCTGGTCTCTCCGAGGCCTTTCAGAGGGAGCTAGATCCCTGATTCAAGATTCTTGGGCTCCAAGTACCCGCAGATGTTATTTTGCCGCATGGTCAAAATTGTCTAGCTGGTGCTTGCAAAGGGATTTGGATCCCGTTTCTTCGGATTTAACTGAGATCATTAATTATCTGTCTCACCTTTTTGACTCTGGCCTAGCTTACAGAACAATTAATGTCCATAGATCAGCTATTTCAGCCAGACATATTTTAATCAATAACTCGCCTGTTGGTAAACATCCTTTAGTTTGTAGAGTTCTAAAAGCCATTAGATTAAAGCGTCCTCCTGTTCCCAAACATGAATTCTTCTGGGATGTAGATTTAATTTTCACCCTTTTTAAATCTTGGCCAAATAATAACTTGTTGTCTCTAAAACAACTTTCCGCTAAACTTGCTACCCTTCTCTGCCTTATTTCTTTCAGAAGAGTATCTGATGTAAAAGCCTTGGATTGGAACTCTAAACGTTTCTCCCCTGAAGGAGTCACCTTGTTTCTTTCTCGCAGAACAAAAACTTTATCTACTTCCATCTTCTACCCTTATCTTCCTTCCGAACCTTCTTTGTGTGTAGTTGAATGCTTAAAGTCATATGAATCTAGAACTTTAACTTTTAGGAAAATTAACCATAATCAACTGCTTATTTCTTTTGTCCCTCCCCATGCTCCTATCACTTCTACCTCTATCGCTAGGTGGGTTAAATGGGTCATGAAAGAGGCTGGTATCAACATTTCTTTCACAGCTCATTCCGTCAGAGGTTCTGCGGCTTCAAAAGCCTTTTTAAAAGCAGCTCCTCTCCAACAAATTTTAAATGCTGCAGATTGGTCTTCTGATTCCATTTTTAAACAATTTTATTTCAGACCCATTCAACATGCCTCGCTTAATTTATTCTCCTAATTACTTTAAACTTGCATAAAATAGGAGTCTCTGGTCTTGTAATAAAATTCCGATTATCCTAGTATTTGAAGGTATAATCTAGATTTTATTAAAGACACAGAGACGAGTATTTTCCCTCCTCACATAGATAATTGTGTTTCTTCCCACCCTGTTATTTATCATTATATGTTACTAACATTTTTGTTTTTTTAACAGTATCCATGTGATTCCAATCCTTTTTCATCTTCTGGATTCTTGCCTTCAATTCAGAAGTCTCATCTCTCATCCACTGATCCCTGGACATCTACTGTGTCTTCTATCAAATTCAGCATTCCATGGAGTTCCATCCATCAGTTCTACAGGAAGTTGGCATTTACCACCCTTTGTTGTTTCGGACTTTTCATGATGTTCAATATTTTATTCCTTTCAAGCATCATTTAGAAAGAGGAAGAATGTTAACTGGGTGCTCTGTTTATAGGCTATTGTCTGTGCTGATTGGCTGTTTTTTCTCACTATAATAAGCTTATGTTAACTTCTTATTATGTGCAAGTTATTTATCTTATGTTTGTTCTTTAAAAAGGCAGCATTGAGTAGTAAAGAAAGAGTAATGCATAAAATACTCGTCTCTGTGTCTTTAATAAAATCTAGATTATACCTTCAAATACTAGGATAATCGGAATTTACTCCTATTATCATTTGTTCTTAGTTCTTTTGGTATCTTTACTTGAATTTAACCTAAGGAGACAGCCCATTTTTGGTTCAGAAGCCAGGCTAGTGCTTGGTGGCTTAATTTTAGCCACCTATAAGCAAGTGCAACACAGGTTCTGAACCAAAAATGGGCTGGATCTTAAGCTTACATTCAAGTAAAGATACCAAGAGAATGAAGAAAAATTGCTAATAGGAGTAAATTAGAAAGTTGCTTAAAATTGCATGCTCTATCTGAATTGCGAAAGAAAAAAAATTGGGGTTTACTATCCCTTTAAGTGATGTATAGAAGAGGATTTGTGATTTCAACTTTAGTAAGATTTTAAGGATGATTATCTAATGACTTAATACAGCATTGTTAAACTGGAATAGCAAAAAAAATAAAATAACGAAAACGCAAAAACAATTTAATAATTTTATTTTCAGTTGATACTGTATGAATACAAAGGTTCTAAAAAGCTACAAAAATTCTACCACTATCAAGAAGGCATCAAAATCTGTCACTTTGCAAAGACATTAAAACACCTGCAGTAACCGACACAAAAATAGCATTTTAGAGTGATGAAATAATTGCACTTAACTGTCATAGATATTAAAGTAATCACACATGTACCGCAAAAAGCTAGAATACATTTTTAATTTTATTTTTTCTTAAACAAAGCACCGTTTAAAAAAAAAAAAAATCTGAGCACACAAACCCTAACATTTCCAAATTTCTAGCTTTCTAAAGAGAAGTTCACTTTAAAGCCAACACTTGAGACAGCTTTTTTTTTTCTTTTAACAAAAAGGTACCAGTACCTACACAAAGACAATAACAAAAGACAAAAAGAAAATATTGAACTGCTAAAGGATTTGACTGAAAATGCCTTTTTGACAGAAATACAGAGAAACAAAAACTATTTTTGATGAATTTCAAATAACATTAGTCAATCAGGCAGTTTCTCTATGAACAAACCCAACAGCAGTACAATACTAAACCACTGACCATATATGAATATGCTTAAGTCACATAACCAGTATTTTATTTTATTTTTTTATTTTACACAATACACAAACAAAGTAAGAAATCCTCAAAGTCATTTACATTGTGAACATATGTTCATGGCAAAAAAAAAAACGCTTTTACACACAACATTAATATTTAAGTAGTAAAGGCTATTTAGGTTTAAACATTATAAAATCCTTTTTAATTTTTTTTTTTTCAGGCACATTTTGAATTGTCTTTCATAGTTGAGCCCCTCTCGAAAAAGAAAATTAAAATCAATTCATGCCCTCCAAAGTTCAAGTTTGTGAGCATTATTAACCATTTGGTTGCCAATGTGGACTGTAGCTGCGTAGCAGTCCTCTTTAGCAGTCAAAGAGTTAATCAAGGATTAAAAAAAAACTAAAAAAACAAGGCTTTAAAGACCATAGTATTATCATCCTTGGAGGACAGGCCGAATACGCATTTCCTGGAATAGACCAGTATATTTTATTTTTATACAAATATTTGTTACTTTTTAATGATGGGGCTGTGTGCTATTGAAAAAGGTTTTGAGACTGAAAATGTAAATATCTAAGCAAAATGTTTTTACAAGAGAAATTGCTTCCATAGGAAGAATCTCAAAGTTTTTTTTTATTAACATCACAGTATGTATGTTCTACATATCTAAATGAATTAATAGTTTAACCCTTCATATTAGTAGCATAATATATTGGTGTGTGTGTGTGTGCTATAAGCTAGAATCTTTTCAGATGAAATGTATAACAGCAGTAAGAAAATTAAAATGTAAAATATATATTTATATATATATATATATATATCTAAAAAAAGACTTCTTTAAGAAGTGGTGCCATTTTATGTTAACTACTTGACTGCCAGAGAGGGCAGAATCAATGTGTTTACAGTTCTCTATAGCAGTCAAGGGAATATAGGCCATTTCTGTTCATTTGAAAATCTTTTGATTATGGGTATTCTTTGTTTCCAAAGAAATATTCCTATGATTTTTTTTTAAATGCTCTATAAAAATGTTTAAATACATTAGAATAATAAATTATTGATAAATTGGCAAAGAAACATTAATCTGAACGCTAGCATAACATTTCAACATTTCTCCCTGGCTAACTGAAGTGTTATATTTTAGTGTTATATTGCCTTAAAATATGTATGTACAGGCAAATGGACAATACAATGGTAGATTTTAAAATAATTTGTCTAGGTCTCACTTATCAGTTATGATAGCCATTTCTAGGCAGATGATATTTGCCGTTTTAAACCTTTGTATGCAAAAGAAGACCGTCAAGCATCAAAGGGTTTACAATCCCTGTGAAAAATACAAGTATGTTTTATACTGTAAGGCATTTGAAAATTATGGCAACGTTGATAAGGTTCTTGGCTTGGTAACCTTTGGGTAAAACTTAAAAGGGGCGCAGATAACAAAACATTTATATAACAAATATTTATGGTTTTCTCAAATAATATAATATGCATTTAATAAACAAGTGTAATTATAGAACAAATTCCTGGTGCACTTGTCTATTTCCTATTGTGGGTTCCAATGGGCACGTAAAGAACAAATTCAAACCCCCCTCATTACTTAGTTCTTTTTTTATTTCCAAGTAGAGGCATTTATTCTACTCACTTTATTTATGCCAATAAGCCACCATTTTTAAAACAATATGGAACATGTGTACAAGCAACTCTCTTCTACTGCACGTTGCCACCAATATTGTTTTAAACGTGATATTTTTTTTGCCATCTTTTGGAATAAATACTGCAGTACCCAGCTCTCGCCAACATCTAACCTGGCAAGGAAGATGGTGAAACACTAAAGGAAACAACAGGTAGCACAAGTAATTGCTGTTTCATCATAGCAGCCATGGTATGTTAGCACACGTGTTCATAATATACAAAGTCTGCACTCCTTTCAGGCAAGTGGCAAATGCTAAAATATCAAGAATGTCCTCTCACAATCAGGACTGGCACAGACACTAAGTATTATAAGCGTTTTAGTGTTCAGTTAGGGGCCTGTAGCTTTGACTCTATCCATCCAACCAAAGGCATTATGGTGATCTGTGAATATTTTTGGTCTCTACAAATTTTTATATGGCAGCACTGTTTTAAGCTGGAATTTTCAAAACCAAAGGCACGTTCAACTTACATTACAGGATCATTTGGTCATGATTTATTTATTTTTTGTTAAATAAAATACAAACTACAGGTGTAGAAATAACATGCGTAGAAATTTGTGCTTTTCTTTTTCGTGTCCTGGTATGTACACTGCCAATTAGAGGCACAAGACTGTCATATATATTTCAAGCAGTGTATGAGTCAAAAGGTTGATCAACTCCTTGGCAGCTACAAATTTCTATACTCTGTACCGCAACACTCTCTTGCAGCCAAGAGGTTTAACAAAAGGTTAGTGAAAAGTCATTCCCCCCATACCAAAGTTGAAATGGTATGCTACTGAACACTGTATAAGAACACTTAAATCCCCGTGTTTCAAACCGCTTTACTTGATTTATTGAGAAATGACATTTGGTACAATAGAAATGATAACTTCTTAAAAAGGGACACTAAAGCCCCATTTTATTATTCTTCAAAGCATACCTGCATAAACCTAATAATGGGACCTCAAATATTTCACTATTAGTTTTTTTTAACTCTGTTAGCACTAACCACTCCCTTTTCATCCACCACCTATTCAACAAAATAGGCAGAACAT
Source organism: Bombina bombina (assembly GCF_027579735.1). Classification (NCBI taxonomy): domain Eukaryota; kingdom Metazoa; phylum Chordata; class Amphibia; order Anura; family Bombinatoridae; genus Bombina; species Bombina bombina. The sequence goes on from NC_069505.1 coordinate 115,583,689, forward strand.
GCTGTGATCTGAGAGGTCTGCAGAAAGAACAGGACACATGCAGGAAATGTTAAAGCTTTTGTTTGCAGCTGTGCTCCACATCAGGCTGTTCTCAAACAGTGCTGTGATCTGGCTGCACTGTGTAAGTTTACCTTAACAAAGTGCAGCCAGAGCAAAGCACTGTTTGAAGAGAACAGTCAAAAATGTTGCTTTGCTGTAAAGTGGCAGCCTGATGACTGGCTCTCAGGGATTTTTTTTCAACCACGCCCTCTAAATTTTCACAATCTGCAAAGCTGGGACTCCTGAATGTAAGACGTTCTTGTGAGCAATGCACCTTTTTGCTACATTTTTACTTTATTAATATATGATGTTAGACCAAGAGCAAAAGGAAACAAATTTATTCGAGACATTTTAAAAACTTAAAATGTATTTTTTTTTCTCTACATCAAATTTGCAATGCAATTTTTCTAATGCTGCAATATATTATAAAACATTTTAAAAATTGCTTTATCCTCCAGTTAATCAACACATTGCAACTGAGCTGGTTCTTTAGTGTAACTGCCTAATTTAAAATTGAATTTAATTTGAAAACGACCTGCAGAAAGTGAAAATAAGGTCTACCTCTGAGCCGCGCACTGTATAAAAGGTTAGCACAACATACTTCTGAGCTACTGCTTACACTGTGCGTTGGCTTACAATATGTAAGCCTAGCTTCTATAGCTCTGCAGTGTAGGCAAAGCGATATAAACTTAATTTACATATTGTAGGAGGGCACATCATGTAATCAGAAGCACGAGTGCAATCTGATATACTACATTACAGAGGGCAGTAGCTTCTGATTGGCTGTACTACTCGCTATGTCACAGGTTAAAGAAAAATAATTTTCAAAGATAGGTGAAGGATGAAAGAGGGGGGTTACCTGTAATAGGGTTTTTAAAATGATTAAAAACAAGTTTAAGACCCGCAATTGGCCAAATCATTAGGTTTATGCAGTTATGTTGCATTGAAGATTAAAAAAACAGCGGTGTTTCGTGTAGCTTTAATGACATGGGTAGGATAATGTGTAAGTCAAATTATAATGTGATTTTCCTAAAATGCAGGGATGTAAAATTGTTTTAGGAGACTGATACGTCAATATATAAAGGTAGAATAACAGCCTATTTAGGTCCCAGTGATGATAGCTCTAATAATATAGTTGTCTATTTATACAGCTTATCCCCAAACTGTATGTTTCAGCATTGTATGAAAAGTGAGAAAACCATTTCCCCTTATCAAAGGCCTTACAGGGAACAGTACAGAAAAATACATTAAAGGACCGTTAAATAAAGTAGAAATACATAAAAAAAAAGTGCATAATAATAAGACAATACAATAGCATTGCTTTAAATAAGTAGATTTTTTTTCTTACAAATTTTCATTTAATTTGGTAGCCCCCTGTATCATGTGACAGCCATCAGCCAATAACAGACTAATATACATATATATTTAAACTCTTGCACATGATCTGTAGGCGCTGGTGTGTCATAAAGGGTGCATTTAAAAATATTGTGCACAATTTGATAATGGAAGTAAATTAGAAAAAAAAGTCTTAAAACTGCTATATCTGAATGATAAAATGTTAATTTTTTAATTTAGTGCCTTTAAGTACAGGTCCGGAATACCAACAGAAGCCACGTGCTATGGGCAAGGCTTTTGACAAGGAAAATGGTGACACATTACTGAAACAAATGCTGATTAACAGAGAAAAAATTATAGTTAAAAAAAGGAATAAATAAATAGCAATACAGCATACAATACTGACCTGATCATAGATGATTTAACATTATCCATATCTCTATGATATGTGGCAATGTTCCTTTTAGTTTTCTGAGCACATAATTATAAACAAATTAATTATCTAGGTGATGCAAGAATAAAATGCAATTAGGTCAGAAAAATAAGGGCCAGTGTAAATGTTAGTACAATAAATATAAAGAATTTAGTAAAATCCTGTACAAAAATCTGCAAATAATATAAACGTGTTAATAAAAAGGCATCTGCTACAGAACAAAAATGCTACAAGCAGAAGTACAGAACTAATAAGAAGCAGAACTTTTTATGTTACTTTGGCTTTTCAGAGGGACCATATCTTTATAAGGCTATGGTAACAAATTAGATCTGAGAGTTCCAGTAAGTGTGGTGAGAGAACAGGTCTATCGTACGTGAAATCTAAGGCACTGCATAAAGAAATACTTTGGCAGTTAAAAGACGTCTCTATAAATAAAGTTGCTGTTAATAAGATAAATGGTTCCAGCTTATTAAAGGGCTCACAGTTGACAGGCTAATATGTTATCCATTCATTTCAACCCCTTGGTGGTCAGCGGCTGCAATGAATCAAACAGCTGCATCCACCAAAGTGTAAAACACTTAAAAGGGAATTAAGGCTTTTTTAGGATAATTATGTGCTGAGTGTAGGTTATTAATGAACAATGATTAAAAAAACAAAAACAGACCATTTTTCTAGTGTTTAAAAATAATATAAAGGCACCCAAAACTGCTTAATCCCCCCCCCATAAAAACATCTATTGGAAAATGTAATTTGGTTTTGTATCTCTCTGAATACCTTGTAACCATTATTTATAACATTGCATTTGGCCTTTTAAACAGCTTTGAAATGTAGTGTTTCTTTTCTTTAAACTTGAAATTAAAATGTTAAAATAAAGAAATATTGCATTAAAAAGGTGTACAGTGCTCAGTTACAATAAAAACATTTCAGCCGGTGACAGATCACAAAGTAAAATTAGCTCATTTCAATCAACTCTCAAAATAATTTTGGCAACTGCACTATAGGATAACCAGAGAAAGGGAGATTTGCACACAAATGGTCTTAGTTGTACAGCTTATCATAAAGTAGGCTTAGAGGGGAGACATGGAGGTGGAACTGAATCATTCTACAACTTCTCTGTGCAATGTATAGAAGGCAACAGATAGTCCAGAAGAAATGACACAATTGTTTTGTCTGCTGTATACTTCCCTTCATGGGTCATGTTTAGAAATATTTACTGATGTGGCAAACACAAGTTCCTAACAGAAACATTGCAATTCACTTCTAGATCTCATGGTACAATCATCTAGAGAATTTGCCAATGCTTTACAAATGAATGGTAATATTAATATAGTTTTTGCAACTAATTATTTGATCCATTTGCAGCTTTTGTTTGTGTTCATCCCTTTACAACATTAAGGCAATTTGTCTTCAGTATTGTATACGAGAACCAATATAGGAACTTACAAGCAAAGTATTTCTAAAGAGGATAAAATCAAACAAATCTGTTTAACCCCTGTTTGTATACCTGAGTATTATTACATTGCACAATTAGTCACAATGTGAAATATACAGTGTTTAAAGCCAAGCCCCCACACCAAATCTTTGCCTCTGAGGATGCAAAATACCATGAGACAGAAGTGAGAAGTAAAATGTTAGGCACCTTGGGTTTCAAATTGTTCATTACTTGACTAAGAAAAGAAAACACAGCAGCTATCAAACGTGGATAACTATGTTCAGCACTTGGAGTTCCCATACTGTGAACAGATGAAAATAAAAGAAATAGACATCAAATAAGAAACAAATTAATTTTCTGTAGAAAAGTAGTTATCCACTCCAACAGTTGCCAAAATTAATATATATATATATATATATATATATATATATATATATATATATATATATATATATATATATATATATATATATATATATATACACACACACACAATATATATATATATATATATATATATATATATATACATACACACACACATACATTATATATATATATATATATATATATATATATATATATATATATATATATATATATATATATATTGTGTGTGTGTATATATGTATATGTATATATATATATATAAATCTTCTGGTATCTACTGCTTACTGGCTGACACCCATTGGAAAATGTTCGATTTATTCAGCATATGAGTATATATATATATATATATAAATAAATATATATATATAGTCCAGAGCAAAGACAGCACTCACTGGATTTAAGTAAAAAATAACTTTTATTGAAAAAAAAGTTAAAAGCATAGTCCCATTACGTTTCGATAACCACATCCTTGTTATGCAGAGTGAAAGTTATAAAAATTGGCTTTAAATTCCTAAGTCTTTGAATGTCCTTTGTTGAAAAGCACAAGGCTGTGGTTATGCATATAATTGTGTCTGCCTTTCTTTTTCTATACCATGTGCTGTACCATGACAGTGTTGAATGTGTTCACACCTCAGCAGCTGCCTTTTTAAAAACTGTTCTTTTTTCCTACAAGCAGCATTTACATGTGTTCACACCCAGGAGCTGTGATGATGACCTGCACAGTTCCTGATATGCTAATTAGCCATGTGCATGCAAAACAAATACTGGAGGGGTGTGAGCGTGTCTACATCCAATTGTAAAGGAGCAGGAAACAGGAAGGGGCGTGGCTTCACAGATGCATGCAATTTGGATTGTTTGACAAGCCATTTGAGGGTATATAAGACTGCTTGAAAGGAGATATGTTACTCTGCCTTCCGGATGTCAGGATTATACAACGATCCTCAAGCTGGGTGATGCCATTTGACAAAGGTGTCTGTGGACACCGAAACGTCATGGGACTATGCTTTTAACTTTTTTTCAATAAAACTTATTTCTTACTTAAATCCAGTGAGTGCTGTCTTTGCTCTGGACTGTTTATATCTGACACATGCACCCTGGTATATGCTTACCTCAACCTGGGGTTAAAGAGTGCTTATCCTTTACTTGAATTGTGTGTGTGTGTATATATATATATATACACACACACACACACATACACACACACACAATTTTGGGTACTTTCGACAATTGTCATTGATTTTTTTTAACTCATTTTGCAAACACATAACCTGACATTTTTTCCGCCATTAGTTAAAGGGACAGTATACACTCATTTTCATATAACTGCATGTAAAAGACACTACTATAAAGAATAAGATGCACAGATACTGATATAAAAATCCAGTATAAAACTGTTTAAAAACTTTCTTAGAAGCTGTGAGTTTAGCTCTGTTGAAAAGGTAGTTGGAAAGCCCACTGCAAGTGGGAAATAAGACCCTCCCCCTCCCCCTTATTTTGCATATGAAAAGACCCTTTACACAAACAGGAGCAAGCTGGAGAAGGTAGCTGACAGTATTCACATAAAACTTAGGGGCTTGGTAAGGAGTCTGAAAATCAGAGCAATGTTATTTAAAAATAAGCAAAACTATACATTTAAAAAAAAAACAAACAACTTTATGGGCTATATAAATAGATCATCTACAAAACATTTATGCAAAGAGAAAATGAGTGTACAATGTCCCTTTAATTTTGTTTCTCATTCCAATAGATAGAATAAATAAATGAGTGAAGAAATATTGTTTTTGTCCATTTTATTTGTTCCCGCAAATGAACAAACGCCAGAAAAAAAGCAGCTTCATTATTATTTTCAAAATGAATAACAAATCAATTAAGATTTGCACATCTAGTATTTTCCATGAGAAGACATTGAGGATACTGATAAGGATATGTTTTCAGGGCAGACATGAGCTTAAAGGGATATAGTAATTAAAACATTTTGGTTGTTCAGTCTAAAAGAAAGTATTTCAAAATTGTATTACAGTGCTTTTTTTTTTTTTTTTTTAAAGGATGCTCCTATGCTGAATAAATCAAACATTTATTTTGATTTATATAAACACACACACAAACACACATATATATATATATATATATATATATATATATATATATATATATATATATATATATATATATATATATATATATATATATATATATATATATATATATATACATACATACACACACACTTAAAAGGGGCCGTGTACTGTGTTTTTGTCCCTTTAAAGTGTTCCCAATGATCCATTTTACCAGCTGGAATATATTACATATTTTACAAATAACTCCTTTACCTGTATTTTCTCATTTTAAATAGCTGATTGTGCCTGTTGTAACCCCCGACCTATACTAAAAAAAAATTCAATACTTAAGCTCTGGTTATAGAAAAGATATGTAAGCAAAACTGTCGAGAAGCAAATTGACCCTTATGATTCATGTAAATGTCTTATTATTGTACTCCATAACTGTGTACTTTAAAATACATGATACCCAAATGTTAAAACACTTGAAAGTGATGCAGCATAGCTGTAAAAATCACCTGAACATCTCTATGTAAAAAAGGGATATTTTACCTCAAATTTTCCTCAGTAGCTAAATTCCATTGTAAAATGGACTTTAAGCAGCCAATCAGGAATACTAGTAATTAGGACTTTCAAATTTACTCTCAAATCTTGTGAGATTTAAGTGAAATCTCATGAGATCACAGAAAAGCAAAATGTGACATCAGCACTGATGAAGCCGATTGGCTGTTGTATTTTTTATTTTATTTTTTTACATGCAGCTGACAGTAGATGAAGTATAACTGTTCACAGATCACTTACTGTAATGAGATTAAGAAGAAAAACATGTTTTCTTGGTACAGTATTAGCCAGTTAACTAAATAAAAAATAAACAAAAGTTGAATAAGTGATGACTTTATTGGCTAAAGAAAAAGGATTATTTCTGCAAGCTTTCAAATGCAGCATCACTTTCAAGTGAATTGTGTCCCTTTAATGTTACAGCGATGCTTAATATGTTAGTGTTTTATAAATAAAATAATATTAATAACTCCCAGTTGGAAAGAGATGTTAATGTTAATTTTCCATTGTTCTCTAAGTTTTGGTCTCACTGTGTAAAAAAATAATAATAATGATGATTTTGTGTAAAAAGAGAGAGATAAGCTAACAAAGTCTGATCTCCTTGGAAGCTCAGCCCATCCCATTAGGTTGTGGTTTTAATAAGCAGAGGCAGCTATTTCATATACAAAAATATACATAACAATTTTCCATACATTTTAAACTCTGCAGCTAGTATGATATGGCAAGTCATTGGAAACACATAAAGGTGAAACTAATTTTACAGTACACTGGCCCTTTAACATCTTAAACAATATTTAAGCAATTTGGAGGGCATCTACAAATCCTTATTGCCACAGATTCTATAACTGGGCAAAATGAGGCTCTGCAACCTTGCTAAACAAGAAAGAAAATTAAAACAACTTTTTATTGTTAAAGGGATAATGAACAATTTTTTTCCTTTCATGACTCAGAGCAAGCAATTTTAAGCAACTTTCTAATTTACTCCTATTTTAAAATTTTCTTTGTTCTCTTGGTATCTTTACTTGACAATTGTAAGCTTACGAGCCAGCCCATCTTTGGTTCAAACACCTGGGTAGCGATTGGTGACTAAATGTATCTACTAATCAGCAAGCGCTATCCAAGGTTCTGGACCAAAAATGGGCCGGCTCGTAGGCTTAGATTCCTGCTTTTTAAATAAAGATACCAAAGAACGAAGAAAAATTGATAATAGGACTAAATTAGAAAGTTGCCTAAAATTGCCTGCTCTATCTGAAGAAAAAAATGGGTTCAGTATCCCTTTAAATATGCACTCAAATATTTAAATGTCTACAGCAGCATTGCCTGGTAGCATCAGATTTACATACAATCCTATCTAGTTTATATACTGTTGATATAATTTATTTAAAAATATTTGCATTGGTGCTGTCACGGCTAGACTATATTTGTCCTCACTGCCCTAAAACAAACCCTTAGTATACAGTGAAACTGTAACCCTTTACAGCAGAATATTTCCATACTGAGCACTGACTCACCTTTTTAATCCTTAGCAAGACTCTAATGCAGAGAAAAATAGTTATTGTGCCGAATTATATTTAAGAGAAATGTATGACTATTTCTACTGGGCTTAAATACAAGACTGTAATGAAATACATAATTAAAAAGGAATCCTTCCTTTCCCAAAAAGGGACATGTTCTAGTAAAAAAGAACTAGCAAAACAGCACACAGTCCAATAGTATTGATAGATTTAAAATTTAAATATTCTCCTGTATAATTATTGGAGTAAACCTCAAACAAGAAGTGTTCAGAAGATAATTACAGGAAATCTAGGTAAAGTGCAATGTTAATTTTACTATGATTTTTTTTATCAGGTTTTAACTGAGTTTAAAGGGATACTAAATCCAACATTTTTCATTAATGAGTCAGACAGAAAATTGCTTAAAATGGCATGCTCTAATTTACTCCTAATATAAATTTTTCTTTGTTTTCTTGCTATCTTTATTTAAAAAGCACAAATGTAAAGCTTAGTAGCCGGCCCATTTTTAGTTCAGAACTTGGGTTGCGCTTTCTTATTGGTCGGCTGAATGTAGTCACCAATCAGTGCTATCCAGGGTGCTGAACCTAAAACAGGCCATCTCCTAAGCTTTATTCCTGCTTTTTAAATAAATATAGCAAGAGAACAAAGAAAATTTGATAAAAAGAAAGTTGCTTAAAATTGCATGCACAAAAAAATTTGGGTTTAGTATCCCTTTAAACATTTCTTTAAATCTGGTCTCTGAAGGGTAAGTGTGTGAAAAACACTGATACCATTTGTGTACACAGTAAAGGACACTTCTGCATTGCTACAATGCTGCAGACAATAGTTCCAATTTAGATTTGCTGGGTGATAACTCCAGATTTGTCACTGCTCAAACTAAGTGAAACGACTACTCACAATACTGCAAGGTTCTAAACTAGGACACATTTCTGATACGTTCATTATAGGGAGAGGTTGGGGGTAAAGCCTTAATCATTACTGTCTATGCATTGAGTGAGGCCTGATGCTTGCTCATTTAAAAGCCTGTATTACCAAGTGACATGCGATATTAATCTTATGATCAGCTGCCAAACTGGTGATGTGGAAAAGGCACATATATCTTACGTGAAAAGTATTTATAACCCCCAGTGGCATGATTATGCAAGCAGCTGGACATATGTGATGAACTATGACCCTCTGGTATATTTAAACAAATGTCAAAACATGATGGTCAAAATTTAAATGATAATATGTGTGTTTCAGTTCTTATTTGAAGAATTACACCAGTATTAGCAAAAAAAATGCTTCCAACATTTATTAGAAGCATTTGTGTCATCACTGTTTCAAGAGAGTTGTATACAGAATGTATCTAGATATGTCCTGTGCACTCACATTGATACAACCACCTTTTGAGCAGAAGCAGCTCTCTACTATAGGTGCACAGACCATAAAACAACCATGAGTACGGTATCTTGGCTGAAAGACGTAAGTGGCTTGTAAACTTTGGTGGCCAGAATAAGTAACCGATCATTTGTTATATTGATGGATTTTATACTTAATTTCTGAATAAAAAGTTTTGATTCCAACTGATTCCAGTGCTCCTTCATATTTGCAAATATATATATATATATATATGTGTGTGTGTGCACCCATGCAAAGTAAAAGCTATTTAAACAGTAACAGCTTTTGCTACAAGCATTTTTTCTAATAAAAAGTGTATTGCAAACATGTTTCTGTTAAAAAATAAATAAAAAAAATGAAACGCACATGTGTACGACAACGCTAAATGCAGGACAGCTTAGTCCTACACCTGATCATGAGATTTAGGTTCAAAATTAAAATAGTCCTGAGTATTCCCAGACAGTTGCTAGTTATGCTGAAGGATAGTTCTGCACGAACCTCAAAATCAGATGGTGAGGATAGAAAACATTTAATATCCTACAGTCTTGCATTTAAGATCCTTAGAAATAAGTGTAACTTTAGAAATAAAATATTACCTGGAACTTAAAGGGCATGATTGGTAACTTCTCTTTGTATTTCTTGTTTTTTTTTTAAACATGCAGCTAGTTTTATGTCCTGGATGCCCTTTATAGGTGATATTACACAATATCAGTATTGTGTACTTTGACTAAACTCCAAAAAAGGAAAATAATTAAAGAATTCACATAAAACTTAATTAAAACCTAATAGAAATAATTTGTAGGTCAACATGACAAACCCATAAAAAATAAGTCATTGCAAATAATCTTTTTTCACCAACGTAAACCACTGTATTAGCACAGTACACCTTTTTTGCTTCTTGTTTTTGTTTTTTTTATACAGTAGTTACGTTAGCTAGAAGGCTGGTTTTGTTTGCAGTACCTGTTTCAAAATAGTTTTCTGGATTAAAAGATTAGTATATATAGAAAATAATATAAAACCACTGCATCTCGTCAGGTGCCTCCAAAGAACATATTAGCATTTGGTTTCAAACAGAAAACATATCCCTCCCCCCTCCTTTTCCCTCACTTAAATAATTTAGAGAATTACATTCGTTCATACGCTTAACCCTCTGCTACAGGTAGTTACAAAAATCAATATTTCTAAAACATTTTTACATTCATATAATTTCTTTTGTGTTTTTCTTGAATTGTCAAAACATTTTTTTTTTACGTATAAGATTTGAAAGGCTGTAAATTTTACAATGAAAAACACTTTCTCTCTCTTTTTTTTTTTGTACTTATCTCCACGTATGCAAAGCCTAATTAAAGAAGGCCCTTGCAATATTTATCTGCTGGAAAATTCCGCCATGATTTTGCTCTGCAATACATGGTGCACCCCTCCAGCACAAGAGTTCGATCCCAACAATAAGTAGAAAAAGTCTTTTTTTTTCCTTTTTTCTTAAGAAATCTTTACAACTGCAATGTTTCACAGCTACCATTAATTTAAGAACATATTAAAAATGACTTCACTGAGATAAACAAGAAGAGAAATGCTGGGTGGGCCATAGGCACTGCCATTTTAGTGTTGAGTTTAAGTCTGTTTCCATTGTGAATTGTTGTATAAAGACACTTATAAAGAATCCCTCTGTATGCACACTTATTCTTTCACAAGCCTGTAGATGTGATGTTGTGCTCCGTGCTCACTGTTTGAAACTTCAAATACGCATGCCATGCAGAGCAGGGTTTCTTGTGTATCCCTGTTCGTTACAACCTAAAAGAGAGAAGAAAGCCCGTTAGAATCAAGGAATATATGTTTGTTTAAAACTTCTTATGTGATCTAGCCAAAAAAATAATTTAATCCTTACCTGATAAATTCATTTCCTCCATGGTGGTGAGAGTCTACGAACCATTACTCCTGGGAATTACTCTTCCTCAACACTAGGAGGAGGTAAAGATTCCCAAACCCCAAGATCTCTAGAAAAACCCTCCCACCTCACTGGTAAACTAGTCTGACGTTTAGCCAAGCAAGAGAGGTAGGAAACACTAATAAGAACAAAATAGGAGCAGGTAAAAAAAAAGATGTGCACTAAAATAAAACACCAGAAATTAAACTGGGTGGGGTCTTGTGGACTTATCACCATGAAAGAAAGTAATCTATCAGATCAGCATAAATTATGTTTTCTTTGCAGGTGGTGAGAGTCCACGATCCATTACTCATCTAATACCAAAGCTATGGAATCCATGAGTAATGAAAAAACATAATTTATGCTTACCTGATAAATTTATTTCTCTTGTGGTGTATCCAGTCCACGGATCATCCATTACTTGTGGGATATTCTCATTCCCAACAGGAAGTTGCAAGAGGACACCCACAGCAGAGCTGTCTATATAGCTCCTCCCCTAACTGCCATATCCAGTCATTCGACCGAAAACAAGCAGAGAAAGGAGAAACCATAGGGTGCAGTGGTGACTGTAGTTTAAAGTTAAAAAATACCTGCCTTAAAATGACAGGACGGGCCGTGGACTGGATACACCACAAGAGAAATAAATTTATCAGGTAAGCATAAATAATGTTTTCTCTTGTAAGGTGTATCCAGTCCACGGATCATCCATTACTTGTGGGATACCAATACCAAAGCTAAAGTACACGGATGAAGGGAGGGACAAGGCAGGTACTTAAACGGAAGGTACCACTGCCTGTAAAACCTTTCTCCCAAAAATAGCCTCAGAAGAAGCAAAAGTATCAAACTTGTAGAATTTTGAAAAAGTATGAAGCGAAGACCAAGTCGCCACCTTGCAAATCTGTTCAACAGAAGCCTCATTTTTAAAGGCCCATGTGGAAGCCACAGCTCTAGTGTAATGAGCTGTAATCCTTTCTGGAGGCTGCTGGCCAGCAGTCTCATAGGCTAAGCGGATTATGCTTCTTAGCCAAAAAGAAAGAGAGGTTGCCGAAGCCTTTTGACCTCTCCTCTGTCCAGAGTAGACAACAAACAAAGCAGATGTTTGACGAAAATCTTTAGTAGCTTGCAAGTAAAACTTTAAAGCACGAACCACGTCCAGATTGTGTAATAGACGTTCCTTCTTTGAAGAAGGATTAGGACACAAAGATGGGACAACAATCTCTTGATTGATATTCTTATTAGATACCACCTTAGGTAAAAACCCAGGTTTGGTACGCAGGACTACCTTATCCGCATGGAAGATCAGATAAGGAGAATCACATTGTAAAGCAGATAACTCGGAGACTCTACGAGACGAGGAAATGGCTACCAAAAAAAGAACTTTCCAAGATAAGTTTGATATCTATGGAATGAAGAGGTTCAAACGGAACTCCTTGAAGAAGTTTAAGAACCAGATTTAAGCTCCATGGCGGAGCAACAGGTTTAAACACAGGCTTGATTCTAACTAAAGCCTGACAAAATGCCTGAACGCCTGGAACATCTGCCAGATGCTTGTTCAAAAGAATAGACAGGGCAGAAATCTGTCCTTTTAAGGAACTAGCTGACAATCCTTTTTCCAAACCTTCTTGGAGCAAGGATAATATCCTGGGAATCCTGACCTTACTCCATGAGTAACCCTTGGATTCACACCAATAAAGATATTTACGCCATATCTTATGGTAAATTTTCCTGGTGACAGGCTTTCGTGCCTGTATTAAGGTATCAATTACTGACTCGGAGAAGCCACGCTTTGATAACATCAAGCGTTCAATCTCCAGGCAGTTAGTCTCAGAGAAATTAGATTTGGATGATTGAAAGGACCTTGTAGTAGAAGGTCTTGTCTTAACGGCAGAGTCCAAGGTGGAAAGGATGACATGTCCACTAGATCTGCATACCAGGTCCTGCGTGGTCACGCAGGCGCTATCAAGGTCACCGATGCTCTCTCCTGCTTGATCTTGGCAATCAGGCGAGGGAGCAGAGGAAACGGTGGAAACACATAAGCCAGGTTGAAAGACCAGGGCGCTGCTAGAGCATCTATCAGCGTTGCCTTGGGATCCCTGGACCCGTAACAAGGAAGCTTGGCGTTCTGGCGAGACGCCATGAGATCCAGTTCTGGTTTGCCCCAACAATGAATCAATTGTGCAAACACCTCCGGATGGAGTTCCCACTCCCCCGGATAAAAAGTCTGACGACTTAGAAAATCCACCTCCCAGTTCTCTACACCTGGGATATGGATAGCTGATAGGTGGCAAGAGGGAACTCCTTGTTCCCCCTTGATGGTTGATGTAAGCCACAGTCGTGATGTTGTCCGACTGAAATCTGATGAACCTCAGAGTTGCTAACTGAGGCCAAGTCATAAGAGCATTGAATATCGCTCTCAGTTCCAGAATATTTATTGGAAGGAGTGACTCCTCCTGAGTCCACGATCCCTGAGCTTTCAGGGAGTTCCAGACTGCACCCCAACCTAGAAGGCTGGCATCTGTTGTTACAATTGTTCAATCTGGCCTGCGAAAGGTCATACCTTTGGACAGATGGACCCGAGATAGCCACCAGAAAAGAGAATCCCTGGTCTCTTGATCCAGATTTAGTAGAGGGGACAAATCTGTGTAATCCCCATTCCACTGACTGAGCATGCAGAGTTGCAGCGGTCTGAGATGTAGGCGTGCAAACGGCACTATATCCATTGCCGCTACCATCAAGACGATTACTTCCATGCACTGAGCCACCGAAGGGCGAGGAATGGAATAAAGAACACGGCAGGAATTTAGAAGTTTTGATAACCTGGACTCCGTCAGGTAAATTTTCATTTCTACAGAATCTATCAGAGTCCCTAGGAAGGAAACTCTTGTGAGGGGGGATAGAGAACTCTTTTCCTCGTTCACCTTCCACCCATGCGACCTCAGAAATGCCAACACTATGTCCGTATGAGACTTGGCAATTTGGAAGTTTGACGCCTGAATCAGGATGCCGTCTAAATAAGGGGCCACTGCTATTCTCCGCAGCCTTAGGACCGCCAGAAGCGACCCCAGAACCTTCGTAAAAATTCTTGGGGCTGTAGCTAACCTAAAGGGAAGAGCTACAAACTGGTAATGCCTGTCTAGGAAGGCAAACCTGAGAAACCGATGATGATCTTTGTGTATCGAAATGTGAAGATAAGAATCCTTTAAATCCACTGTAGTCATGTATTGACCCTCCTGGATCATAGGTAGGATGGTATGAATAGTCTCCATCTTGAATGATGGAACTCTGAGGAATTTGTTTAAGATCTTTAGATCCAAAATTGGTCTGAAGGTTCCCTCTTTTTTGGGAACCACAAACTGATTTGAGTAAAATCCCTGTCCCTGTTCCTCCTTTGGAACTGGATGGATCACTCCCATAACTAGGAGGTCTTGTACACAGTGTAAGAATGCCTCTCTCTTTATCTGGTTTGCAGATAATTGTGAAAGGTGAAATCTCCCTTTTTTGGGGGGGGGGAAGCTTTGAAGTCCAGAAGATATCCCTGGGATATAATTTCCAACGCCCAGGGATCCTGGACATCTCTTGCCCACGCCTGGGTGAAGAGCGAAAGTCTGCCCCCTACTAGATACGTTACCGGATAGGGGGCCGTTCCTTCATGCTGTCTCAGAGGCAGCAGCAAGCTTTTTGGCCTTCTTACCTTTGTTCCAGGCCTGGTTAGGTCTCCACACCGTCTTGGACTGAGCAAAAGTTCCTTCTTGTTTTGCATTAGAGGAAGTTGATGCCGCACTTGCCTTGAAGTTTCGAAAGGCACGAAAATTAGACTGTTTGGCCCTTGATTTGGACCTATCCTGAGGAAGGGCATGACCTTTTCCTCCAGTGATATCAGCAATAATCTCCTTCAAACCAGGCCCGAATAGGGTCTGCCCCTTGAAGGGAATGTTAAGCAGCTTAGACTTTGAAGTAACGTCAGCTGACCATGATTTAAGCCGTAGCGCTCTGCGCGCCTGGATAGCAAAAAACAGAATTCTTAGCCGTTAGTTTAGTCAAATGAACAATGGCATCAGAAACAAAAGAATTGGCTAGCTTAAGTGCTCTAAGCTTGTCAAGTATGTCATCCAATGGAGTCGCTACCTGTAAAACCTCTTCCAGAGACTCAAACCAGAACGCCGCAGCAGCAGTGACAGGAGCAATGCATGCAAGGGGCTGTAGGATAAAACCTTGTTGAATAAACATTTTCTTAAGGTAACCCTCTAACTTTTTATCCATTGGATCTAAGAAAGCACAACTGTCCTCGACAGGGATAGTAGTACGCTTTGCTAGAGTAGAAACTGCTCCCTCCTCCTTAGAAACTGTCTGCCATAAGTCCCGTGTGGTGGCGTCTATTGGAAACATTTTTCTAAAAATAGGAGGGGGAGAGAACGGCACACCTGGCCTATCCCATTCCTTAGTAATAATTTCTGTAAACCTTTTAGGTATTGGAAAAACATCAGTGCACACCGGCACTGCATAGTATTTATCCAGTCTACACAATTTCTCTGGCACTGCAATTGTATCACAGTCACTCAGAGCAGCTAAAACCTCCCTGAGTAACACGCGGAGGTGTTCAAGCTTAAATTTAAATGTAGAAATATCAGAATCAGGTTGCATCATCTTCCCTGAGTCAGAAACATCACCCACAGAAAGAAGCTCTCCTTCTTCAGCTTCTGCATATTGTGAGGCAGTATCAGACATAGCTCTTAAAGCGTCAGTATGCTCTGTATTTCGTCTAACTCCAGAGCTATCTCGCTTTCCTCTAAATTCAGGTAGTCTGGCTAATACCGCTAACAGTGTATTATCCATGACTGCCGCCATGTCTTGTAAAGTAAACGCTATGGGCGCCCTGGATGTACTTGGCGCCATTTGAGCGGGAGTCAAAGGATCTGACACGTGGGGAGAGTTAGTCGGCATAACTTCCCCCTCGTCAGATTCCTCTGGTGATAAATTTTTTTAAAGACAGAATATGATCTTTATTGCTTAAAGTGAAATCAGTACATTTGGTACACATTCTAAGAGGGGGTTCCACCATGGCTTTTAAACATAATGAACAAGGAGTTTCCTCTATGTCAGACATGTTTGTACAGACTAGCAATGAGACTAGCAAGCTTGGAAAACACTTTAAATCAAGTTAACAAGCAAATATAAGAAACGGTACTGTGCCTTTAAGAGAAACAAATTGTCAGAATTTGAAAAACAGTGAAAAAAAGCAGTAAATCAAACAAAATTTTTACAGTGTGTATAATAAGCTAACAGAGCATTGCACCCACTTGCAAATGGATGATTAACCCCTTAGTTCAAAAAACGGATCAAAAAAACGATAGACGTTTTTTTAACTGTCACACCAACTGCCACAGCCTTGCTGTGGGCCTACCTTCCCCAACAAACTATTTTGGAAAGCCTCAGAGCCCTTTAGAGATGTCCTATAGCATTCAGGGGACTCCTGGAGGAAGCTGGATGTCTCAGTCTGTAAAAGTTACTGCGCAAAAAAGCGCTAAATTAGGCCCCTCCCACTCATAGTAACACAGTGGAAAGCCTCAGGAAACTGTTTCTAGGCAAATTTAAGCCAGTCATGTGGAAAAAACTAGGCCCCAATAAAGTTTTATCATCAAAGTATATATAAAAACGTTTAAACATGCAAGCAAACGTTTTATATTGTAAATATAAAAGAGTATTACCTCAGAAAGTAAGCATGATACCAGTCGCTATTACATCACTGTATTCAGGCTTACCTTACATAAATTTGGTATCAGCAGCATTTTCTAGCATTCACATCTTCTAGAAAAAATCTTAACTGCACATACCTCATAGCAGGATAACCTGCACGCCATTCCCCAGCTGAAGTTATCTCTCTCTTCAGTCATGTGTGAGAACAGCAATGGATCTTAGTTACAACCTGCTAAGATCATAGAAATCACAGGCACATTCTTCTATTTTTCTGCCTGGAACAAAATAGTACAACTCCGGTACCATTTAAAAATAATAAACTTTTGATTGAAGCAAAATAACAGCTACATTTCACCACTTCTCTCTTACTACCTCCATGCTTGTTGAGAGTTGCAAGAGAATGACTGGATATGGCAGTTAGGGAAGGAGCTATATAGACAGCTCTGCTGTGGGTGTCCTCTTGTAACTTCCTGTTGGGAATGAGAATATTCCACAAGTAATGGATGATCCGTGGACTGGATACACCTTACAAGAGAAATAAAGGCAGGATAAAAAAACAAAGACAATTTCACATAGAAAGCTAAATCCAAAACCCCAAAAAATGAATTGGAAGTATATATAACATAATTTATGTAAGAATTTACCTGATAAATTAATTTCTTTCATATTGGGAAGAGTCCATGAGCTAGTGACGTATGGTATATACAATCCTAGCAGGAGGGGCAAAGTTTCCCAAACCTCAAAATGCCTATAAATACACCCCTCACCACACCCACAATTCAGTTTAACGAATAGCCAAGAAGTGGGGTGATAAAGAAAGGAGCGAAAGCATCAACAAGGAATTGGAATAATTGTGCTTTATACAAAAAAATCATAACCACCATAAAAATGGTGGGCCTCATGGACTCTTGCCAATATGAAAGAAATGAATTTATCAGGTAAATTCTTATATAAATTATGTTTTCTTTCATGTAATTGGCAAGAGTCCATGCGCTAGTGACGTATGGGATAGCAATACCCAAGATGTGGAACTCCACGCAAGAGTCACTAGAGAGGGAGGGATAAAAAATAAAGACAGCCAATTCCGCTGAAAAAATGAATCCACAACCCAAATCATACGTTTTAATCTTATAATGGAAAAGAAAAAAAACTGAAATTATAAGCAGAAGAATCAAACTGAAACAGCTGCCTGAAGAACTTTTCTACCAAAAACTGCTTCTGAAGAAGAAAAAACATCAAAATGGTAGAACTTAGTAAATGTATGCAAAAGAAGACCAAGTTGCTGCTTTGCAAATATGATCAACTGAAGCTTCATTCTTAAAAGCCCAGGAAGTGGAAACTGACCTAGTAGAATGAGCTATAATCATCTGAGGCGGGATTTACCCGACTCCAAATAAGCGTGATGAATCAAAAGCTTTAACCAAGATGCCAAAGAAATGGCAGAAGCCTTCTGACCTTTCCTAGAACCAGAAAAGATTACAAATAGACTAAAAGTCTTCCTGAAATCTTTAGTAGCTTCAACATAATATTTCAAAGCTCTCACCACATCCAAAGAATGTAAAGATCTTTCCAAAGAATTCTTAGGATGGGGACACAAAGAAGGGACAACAATTTCCCTACTGTTGTTGGAATTCACAACTTTAGGTAAGAATTTAAATGAAGCCCGCAAAAGTGCCTTATCCTGATGAAAAATCAGAAAAGGAGACTCACAAGAAAAAGCAGATAATTCAGAAACTCTTCTAGCAGAAGAGATGGCCAAAAGAAACAACACTTTCCAAGTAAGCAATTTAATGTCCAAAGAATACATAGGCTCAAACGGAGGAGCCTGTAAAGCCTTCAAAACCAAATTAAGACTCCAAGGAGGAGAGATTGATTTAATGACAGGCTTGATACAAACCAAAGCCTGTACAAAACAATGAATATCATGGAGTTTAGCAATTTTTCTGTGGAATAAAACAGAAAGAGCAGAGATTTGTCCTTTCAAGGAACTCGCAGACAAACCCTTATCCAAACCATCCTGAAGAAACTGTAAAATTCTAGGAATTCTAAAAGAATGCCAAAAGAATTTATGAGAAGAACACCATGAAATGTAAGTCTTCCAAACTCGATAATAAATCTTTCTAGAAACAGATTTACGAGCCTGCAACGTAGTATTAATCACTGAGTCAGAGAAACCTCTATGACTAAGCACTAAGCGTTTAATTTCCATACCTTCAAATTTAATGATTTGAGATCCTGATGGAAAAATTGGACCTTGAGATAGAAGGTCTGGCCTTAGTGAAAGTGGTCAGGGTTGGCAACTGGACATCAGAACAGGATCCGCATACCAAAACCTGTGAGCCCATGCTGGAGCCACGAGCAGTACAAACAATTGCTCCATGATGATCTTGGAAATCACTCTTGGAAGAACTAGAAGCGGAAAAATATAGGCAGGTTGATAACTCCAGGGAAGTGTCAATGCATCCACTGCTTCTGCGTGAGGATCCCTGGACCTGGACAGGTATCTGGGAAGTTTCTTGTTTAGATGAGATGCCATCAGATCTATTTCTGGAAGCCCCCACATCTGAACAATTTGAAAAAAACACATCTGGGTGAAGAGTCCACTATCCCGGATGTAAAGTTCGACGACTGAGATAATCCGCTTCCCAATTGTCTATACCTGGGATATGGACTGCAGAAATTAGACAGGAGCTGGATTCTGCCCAAACAAGTATCCGGGATACTTCTTTCATAGCCTGAGGACTGTGAGTCCCACCCTGATGATTGACATATGCCACAGTTGTGACATTGTCTGAAAACAAATAAACGTCTATCTCTTCAATAGAGGCCAAAACTGAAGAGCTCTGAGAATTGCACGGAGTTCCAAAAAATTGATTGGTAATCTCGCCTCTTGAGATTTCCAAACCCCTTGTGCTGTCAGAGATCCCCAGACAGCTCCCCAACCTGAAAGACTCGCATCTGTTGTGATCACAGTCCAGGTTGGACGAACAAAAAGGAAATTTATTCTTACCCTATAAATTTGTTTCTTTTACGATATGATGAGTTCACGGACTTCATCCTTACTTGTGGGATATCGCCTCCTGGTCAGCAGGAGGAGGCAAAGAGCTCCACAGCAGAGCTGCATATATAGCTCCTCCCTTCCCTCCCAACCCAGTCATTCGACCGAAGTTAGGAAGAGAAATGAAAAGCCAAGGAGCAGAGGTGACTGAAGTTTAACAAAAATAAAGACCTGTCTCACAAAAAAAAACAGGGAGGGCCGTGAACTCATCGTATCATAAAAGAATCAAATTTATCAGGTAAGAATACATTTCCTTTTCTTTTACAAGATACAATGAGTCCACGGATTTCATCCAAAGCTATAGGATACGGATGAAACGGGAGGGACAAGACAGGGAACCTAAACGGAAGGCACCACAGCTTGAAGAACTTTCCTCCCAAAAACAGCTTCAGATGAGGCAAAAGTATCAAATTTATAACATTT
This sequence comes from Bombina bombina, assembly GCF_027579735.1. Taxonomy (NCBI): domain Eukaryota; kingdom Metazoa; phylum Chordata; class Amphibia; order Anura; family Bombinatoridae; genus Bombina; species Bombina bombina. Next base: position 115,603,926 of record NC_069505.1, read on the forward strand.
TGAAAAAGTGTGAAGAGAAGACCAAGTCGCAGCCTTGCAAATCTGTTCCACAGAAGCATCATTTTTAAACGCCCATGAGGAAGCCACAGCCCTAGTAGAATGAGCCATAATTCGTTCAGGAGGCTGCTGTCCAGCAGTCTCATATGCAAAACGGATGACACTCTTCAGCCAAAAAGAAAGAGAGGTAGCTGTAGCTTTCTGACCCCTATGCTTCCCAGAAAAAACAACAAACAGGGAAGAAGATTGACAAAACTCCTTAGTTGCCTGTAAGTAAAACTTCAAGGCACGGACCACGTCCAAATTATGTAACAGTCGCTCCTTCTTAGAAGAAGGATTAGGACACAAGGAAGGAACAACAATTTCCTGATTAATATTTTTATTTGAAACAACCTTAGGAAGAAAACCAGGTTTGGTACGTAACACTACCTTATCCGCATGTAAAATAAGATAAGGAGAATCACATTGTAATGCCGAAAGCTCAGAAACTCTGTGAGCTGAAGAAATAGCAACCAAAAATAAAACTTTCCAAGATAACAACTTAATATCTATGGAATGCATAGTTCGAAAGGAACCCCTTGAAAAACATTAAAAACTAAATTCAAACTCCAAGGAGGAGCAATAGGTCTAAACACAGGCCTGATTCTAGTCAGAGCCTGACAAAAAGATTGAACATCTGGAATATCTGCCAGATGCTTGTGTAGCAAAATAGACAAGGCAGAAATCTGTCCCTTTAAGGAACTTGCTGAGAACCCTTTCTCCAATCCATCTTGGAGAAAAGACAAAATCCTGGGAATCCTAACCCTACTCCATGAGTAGCCCTTGAATTCGCACAAATAAAGATATTTACGCCATATCTTATGGTAAATTTTTCTAGTAACAGGCTTACGTGCCTGAATCAAGGTATTAATGACCGAATCAGAGAACCCGCGCTTAGATAAAATCAAGCGTTCAATCTCCAAGCAGTTAGCTGCAGAGAAATTAGATTCGGATGATGGAAGGGTCCCTGAATGAGAAGGTCTTGCCTCAATGGAAGCTTCCACGGTGGCTGAGATGACATGTCCACCAGATCAGCATACCAAGTTATGTGAGGCCACGCAGGAGCGATGAGGACCACTGAAGCCCTCTCCTGTTTGACTCGAGCAATCAACCGGGGAAGGAGAGCAAATGGAGGGAACTATCAGTTCGGCCTGAGGATCCCTGGACCTGGATCCGCATCTCGGGAGCTTGGCATTATGACGAGACGCCATAAGATCCAGCTCCGGCCTGCCCCATCTGAGAATCATGCTGGCAAATACCTCCGGATGGAGTTCCCCTTCCCCCGGATGAAACGTCTGTCTGCTCAGAAAATCCGCCTCCCAGTTGTCCACTCCTGGGATGTGTATTGCCGACAGATAACAAGAGTGAGTCTCCGCCCACTGAATTATCCTGGCTACTTCTGTCATCGCTAAGGAACTCCTCGTTCCTCCCTGATGATTGATGTAAGCTACAGTCGTTATGTTGTCCGATTGGAATCTGATGAATTTGGCCGAAGCCAACTGAGGCCAAGCCTGAAGCACATTGAATACTGCTCTCAACTCCAGAATGTTGATGGGAAGTAAAGACTCCGATCGAGTCCATACACCCTGAGCCTTCACGGAATTCCAGACTGCTCCCCATCCTATCAGACTGGCATCCGTGGTCAGTATCTCCCATGAGGGTCTGCGGAAGCATGTCCCCTGGGACAGATGATCCAGCGATAACAACCATAGAAGAGAGTCCCTGGTCTCCTGATCTAGCTCTATTTGAGGAGACAAACTTGCATAATCTCCATTCCACTGTCTGAGCATGCTCAGTTGCAGAGGTCTGAGATGAAAGGGAGCAAACGGAATGATGTCCATTGCCGCTACCATCAATCCAATTGCCTCCATGCACTGAGCCACTGACGGCCGAGGAGTGGACTGAAGGGTTCGGCATGTGTTCAGAATCTTCAACTTTCTGACTTCTGTCAAAAAGATCTTCATGGATAGAGAGTCGATTAGAGTTCCCAAGAAAGGAACCCTTGTCTGCGGGACTAGTGAACTTTTCTCTAGATTCACTGACCACCCTTAGAAAGGACAGAACAATGTCGGTATGAGACTTTGTTAATTGGTAAGACGACGCCTGGATCAGAATATCGTCCAGATAAGGTGCCACTGCAATGCCCCGCGGTCTGAGAACCGCCAGCAGAGACCCCAAAACCTTTGTGAAAATTCTGGGTGCTGTGGCCAGCCCGAAGGGAAGAGCCACAAACTGAAAATGTTTGTCCAGCAAGGCAAATCAGAGGAACTTGTGATAATCCTTGTGGATAGAAACATGTAGATATGCATCCTTTAGATACACGGTAGTCATAAATTGACCCTCCTGGATCAATGGAAGAATGGTAAGAATAGTTTCCATCTTTAAGGATGGAACCCTGAGAAACTTGTTTAGACCTTTGAGGTCTAAAATAGGTCGGAACGTTCCCTCTTTTTTGGGAACTACAAAGAGATTTGAGTAAAACCCCTGCCCCTGTTCCTGTATTGGAACGGGGCATATTACTCCCATAGTGGAGAGATCTCTTACACTACGCCTCTCTTTTTATCTGGTCGACAGACAATTGTGAAAGAAGAAACCTTCCTCTGGGGAAGGAATTTTTTTAACTCCAACTGATACCCTTGGGACACGATTTCTAGTGTCCAGGGATCCTGAACATCTCTTATCCAAGCCTGGACAAAGTGAGAAAGTCTGCCCCCTACTAGATCCGGCCCTGGATCGGGGGCCGCCCCTTCATGCTGCCTTGGTAGCAGCAGCAGGCTACTTGGGTTGTTTACCCTTGTTCCAAGACTGGTTGGTCTCCAGGTGGACATGGCTTGTGAATAATTCCCTTCGTGTTTAGCGGAAGAGGGGACTCCCTTGAAATTTCGAAAGGAATGAAAATTACTCTGTCGTCCCCTTTGCTTAGATGTTTTATCTTGAGGGAGGAGGTGACCCTTACCTCCCATAATGTCAGTAATGATCTCTTTCAAGTCAGGCCCGAACAGGGTATTTCCCTTGAAAGGAATAGCCAAAAGCTTGGATTTAGAGGACACATCCGCAGACCATGATTTTAACCATAAGGCTCTTCGTGCTAAGATAGAGAATCCTGAACTCTTAGCTGCCAATTTGGTGATCTGGAAGGAGGCATCTGTAATAAAAGAATTAGCCAGCTTAAGAGCCTTAATTCTATCCTGTATTTCTTCCAAAGAAGTCTCAGTCCTATGGGACTCTTCTAGGGCATCAAACCAAAATGCAGACGCAGTCGTGGCTGTTACAATGCAGGCCGCCAGTTGCAATAGAAACCCTTGATGAACATAGAGTTTTTTGAGAAAACCCTCCAACTTCTTATCCATGGGATCTTTGAAAGCACAACTGTCCTCAATAGGGATAGTCGTACACTTAGCCAGGGTAGAAATAGCTCCCTCCACCTTGGGGATCATCTGCCAAGAATCCCAAACAGTGTCAGCTATAGGGTACATTTTCTTAAAAATAGGAGAAGGGGAGAACGGGATACCCGGTCTTTCCCATTCCCTAGCAATAACTTCCGAAATTCTCGTAGGAACCGGAAAAACGTCAGAATAAGAAGAAACCTCCAAATATCTGTCCATCTCACTCAATTTCTCTGGAGGGACCACAATAGAATCACAGTCGTCCAGAGTCACCAAAACCTCTCGTAGCAACAGGCGGAGGTGTTCAAGCTTAAATCTGAAGGACATCACGTCCGAATCTGTCGGGGGCAATGCACTTCCTGAGTCAGAAAGTTCCCCCTCAGACAGACTCCGTACCCCCCAATTCAGAGCCCTGGGAGGGGACGTTGGAAATTGCCATCAAAGCATCAGAAGTCGCATGGACCACATGCGTCTCTTTCCTACTGCTCTTGCCTTGTAACACTGGCAGCTTAGATAAGACCTCTGAAAGGGTGGATGACATAACTGTAGCCATATCCTGCAGAGTGTATGAAGCAGACGCAGTTGAAGAACACAGCGTCCCTTGAGCGGGCGTTAAAGGCTGTGACACTTGGGGAGAAAGTTGCGGCATACCCTGAATCTCATCAGTTTGAGAATCTTCCTTAGATATATTTTTATTAAAGAAAATCTGCTCTCTACACTGTAAAGCCCTCTCAATACATGAGGGACAAAGCGTAACAGGGGGTTCCACAATGGCATCTAAACACATAGGACATGTACTTTGTTCAATGTCATCCATGATAACAGAAGCAAAGGCAAGCTTGGTCAAGTCACTGATAATATATGTATTAAAAATCAGTCCAATTAACTTACATAAAAAAAATGGTGTACTGTGTCTTTAATAAACAAAACAACCTTCTGTATTAAAGCCCGATATGTAAATAGGCAGAGAGTAAGTTGCTGTGTATTTACTTATACCCCACACTCCCTGCACGTGAGCCTTAGAAAAAACACACTGGTATCCCAGAAAATGAAACAGTCACCTCAGCACAGCTCCTACCTGCCTCCACGTGACCAATACTATCTCCTCCAGAACGGTGTGCCTAAGATCGCTTGCAAGATACTTGCAACAAGCGGACTTAGAAGCTGTGAGGAGACGCTGCTGACCGGAACCCAACAGAGGAGTAACTGCGCGGTTAAGCACACGAACACCAAGCCCCGCCCTTCGTGGGTGAAAAATACAAAAAACCCTGGCAAAACAATTAAAGTACCGCCATTAACCGGAGACCATTAGAACAACAGTTCCCCACTCCGGCACTACCCCCAGCGTCAGCCATACTCTAAAAGTAATAAATTAAATAGAGAAATGCCCGTTACGATCAACTGAAAATTAAAATAAATATCCCAGCGCTTCTAGGCTAAGTTGCTTAAATGCCAGAATGTCTGGAGAAATTAAGTAGTATGTCGGTTCCCAATCTCTTTTACAATAATGAGAAGCTACATACTGTCTAAGGGAAGTCTTTAAGCCATAGCCCCTAAAAGAAAAGGCAGAGTACAGTCAGTTCTGAGATATGCTGCAGAGCCCCAGAAATAAAAGACTGCATCTACCTCCATGCTGAGGAACAGCATGAGAATCTCACAGTATAAAGGTCCACTCTTCCTCCTGAGGTCCTATGAAGACAGAAGGGTCTTTGTTAAAATTCTCTAAGACCATCCACAGAAGGGCAGCACAATTATGGGAGGCGCAGTGAGGCTAAAACCCCACCAGTTCCCATAGCCGTAAAGGCTACAACTCCAGAGGCTGCCCTGTAGTAAAATATCACACTTTGGCACCATTTAAAAATAAAAAACTCTTGATTGAAGAATCTAAACTAACACCTCACTTTACCTATTCCTATCACTAACACAGGCAAAGAGAATGACTGGGTTGGAAGGGAAGGGATGAGCTATTTATGCAGCTCTGCTGTGGAGCTCCTTGCCTCCTCCTGCTGACCAGGAGGCGATATCAAACAAGTAAGGATGAAATTCGTGGACTCATCGTATCTTGTAAAAGAAAGAGGCCCCTTGAACTATACGATGGTGATCTAACCACCAAGTCAGTTAGTCGAACATTGGGATTTAAGGATATTAATTGTGATATCCTTGTATAATCCCTGCACCATTGGTTCAGCATACAAAGCTGAAGAGGTCTCATGTGAAAACGAGCAAAGGGGATCGCGTCCGATGCTGCAGTCATGAGACCTAAAACCTCCATGCACATAGCTACTGAAGGGAATGACTGAGACTGAAGGTTCAAACAGGCTGCAACCAATTTCAGATGTCTCTTGTCTGTTAGAGACAAAGTCATGGATAATGAATCTATCTGGAAACCTAAAAAGGTTACCCTTGTCTGAGGAATCAAAGAACTTTTTGGTAAATTGATCCTCCAAAACATGTCTTTGAAGAAACACTAGTTGATTCATGTGAGATTCTGCAGAATGTAAAGACTGAGCAAGTACCAAGATATCGTCCAAATAAGGAAACACCGCAATACCCCGCTCTCTGATTACAGAGAGTAGGGCACCGAGAACTTTTAAAAAAGATCATTGGAGCTGTCGCTAGGCCAAAAGGAAGAGCAACAAATTGGTAATGCTTGTCTAGAAAAGAGAATCTCAGGAACCGATAGTGATCTGGATGAATCGGAATATGAAGATATGCATCCTGTAAGTCTATTGTGGACATATAATGCCCTTGCTGAACAAAAGGCAGAATAGTCTTTATAGTCACCATTTTGAATGTTGGTACTCTTACATAACGATTCAAGACTTTTAGATCCAGAACCGGTCTGAATGAATTTTCTTTCTTTGGGACAATGAACAGATTTGAATGAAACCCCAGACCCTGTTCCTGCAAAAGAACTGGCACAATTACCCCAGATAGCTCCAGGTCTGAAACACACTTCAGGAAAGCCTGTGCTTTCTCTGGGTTCACTGGAATGCATGAGAGAAAGAAACTTCTCACAGGCGGCCTTACTCTGAAACCTATTTTGTACCCCTGAGAGGCAATGTTCTGAATCCAATGATTTTGGACTGAATATATCCAAACATCCATGAAAAAGTTTAATCTGCCCCCTACCAGCTGAGATGGAATGAGGGCCGCACCTTCATGCGGACTTGGGGGCTGGTTTAGATCTCTTAAATGGCTTGGATTTATTCCAGATTGAGGAAGGCTTCCAATTGGAGACAGATTCCTTAGGGGAAGGTTTCTGTTCTTAGGTTTCTGTTCTTATTTTGACGAAAGGAATGAAAACGGTTAGAAGCTTTAAATTTACCCTTAGATTTTTTTTATCCTGAGGCAAAAAAGCTCCCTTCCCCCCAGTGACAGTTGAAATGATTGAATCCAACTGAGAACCAAATAATTTATTACCTTTGAAAGAAAGAGATAGCAATGTCGATTTAGAAGTCATATCAGCATTCCAAGATTTAAGCCATAAAGCTCTTCTAGCTAAAATAGTTAGACATATATCGAACATCAATACTGATGTTATCAAAAATGGCATCACAAATGAAATTATTAGCATGTTGAATTAATTTAACAATGCTATACACATTATGATCTGATACTTGTTGCGCAAAAGTTTCCAACCAAAAAGTTGAGGCAGCTGCAACATCAGCCAAATTAATAGCAGGCCTAAGAAGAAGGCCTGAACATAAGCTTTCCTTAGATAAGATTCAAGCTTCCTATCTAAAGGATCTTTAAAAGAAGTACTATCTTCCGTAGGAATAGTAGTACATTTAGTAGAGATGGCCCCATTAACTTGGGGATCTTTTCCCAAAACTCCAATCTATCAGCAGGCAAAGGATACAACTTTTTAAACCTTGAAGAAGGAGTAAAAGAAGTACCTAGTCTATTCCATTCCTTTGAATTCATATCTGAAATAGCATCAGGAACTGGAAAAACCTCTGGAATAACTACATGAGGTTTATAAACCGAATTTAAACGTTTACTAGTTTTAGTATCAAGAGGACTAGTCTCCTTCATATCTAATGCAATCAACACTTCTTTTAATAAAGAACGAATATACTCCATTTTAAATAAGAGGATTTGTCAGTGTCAATATCTGAGGCAGGATCCTCTGAATCAGACAGATCCTCATCAGAGATAGATAAATCAGTATCTTGTCGGTCATTAGAAAATTCATCAACTCTATGAGAAGTTTTAAAAGACCTTTCACGTTTATTAGAAGGCGGAATAGCAGACAAAGCCTTCTGAATGGAATCAGAAATAAATTCTCTTAAATTTACAGGAATATCCTAAGCATTAGATGTTGATGGAAAAGCAACAGGTAATGAACTACTACTGATGGAAATATTCTCTGCATGTAAAAGTTTATCATGACAACTGTTACAAACCACAGCTGGAGGAACAGTTACCACAAGTTTACAACAAATGCACTTAGCTTTGGTAGAACCAATATCAGGCAGCAGGATTCCAGTAGTAGATTCTGAGACAGGATCAGATTGAGACATCTTGCAGTATGTAAGGAAAAAACAACATATAAAGTAAAATTATCAATTTCCTTATATGACAGTTTCAGGAATGGGAAAAACAAAACAAAATAGGCCTCTGACATAGAAAAAAAAAGAGGCAAAAGGAATGAGGTCTTAAATGAAAAACTGTTTGGCGCCAAGTATAACGCACCACAAACTGAAAAACATTTTTTGGCGCCAAAAACGTTCGGAACGAAACTCGAGCGTCATAGATGACGCAACCTCGTGAAAGACTCGGCGCCAACTAAGACGCCGGAAATGACGAATTTGCGTCAACAAACTTAATTTTCACGTCAAAAGTCTTGCGCCAAGAATGACGCAATAAATTATAGCATTTTGTGCTCTTGCGAGCCCAATACAGCCCGCGATTTAGAAAGAGTCAATATGAAAACCCCAGGTACAGCTAAACCCCAATGAAAACCAGAGCAAACTTGCTCTGCTTAAAAAATGAACTCTTGATTGAAGAATCAGACACCTAACTTTACCCCTCCTTGCAACTGATAAAAGCAAAAGAGAATGGGTAGGGGGAGTGGTATTTAACAGCTTTTGCTGTGGTGCTCTTTGCCTCCTCCTGCTGGTCAGGAGTGATATTCCCAACAGTAATTAAGATGATCCATGGACTCACTGCGTCATTAGAAAGAAATATATATATATATATATATATATATATATATATATATATATATATATATATATATATATTAAATGCCAATTAAATAAAAAATACTACTTACCAACAGATACTCATCTACTGGAAAAACCAGTGCTGAAATATATCAGCAGAGGATACGGAAAAGGAGTATACTGAAGACCCAGCAGGAGGACGCAAAGGACAGGTCCCTACGACACCTGTGGAAGACTTGTGACTTATTTCCCATGAGGTGAAAAATGAGACACTACCCATACTCCATAAAGATCTCTCTGACAAACACTGGACCTCAACTTGGTATGAGAACCCCTCTCACTGAAGAATCACATGCACATCTTCATTCTTACCTTCCTCAAGCGGAGGCAAAGACAAGACAAGTTTACCAGTGAAGTAAGAGAGGTTTTATATTGCTCTTGGGGTTTGGGAATCTTTGTCTCCTCCTAGTGGCAGGAAAGAGTAATTCCCAGGAGTAATGGATCATAGACTCTCACCACCTGTATGAAAGAAATCCGTATTGGTTTTCAATAATACGTTTCTCTGTATATCCATTTATTGTCAACAAAAGGCTGCATATGTGGCATCACATACAAAGGGACTGCATTGTTTCTTTTTACACTTCAACTGGATCTGCAGCAAATGTGAAATTCTAATAGAAAATGTACATGTACTAAATTGTTATAGCATGTAACTTTTGCATTGTGGACCTTACTATGCCTTACTTTCCATTGCTGTTGTAAACTGTGTAACTGGTGGGAACATAAAAACATAATTTATGTAAGAACTTACCTGATAAATTCATTTCTTTCATATTAGCAAGAGTCCATGAGCTAGTGACGTATGGGATATACATTCCTACCAGGAGGGGCAAAGTTTCCCAAACCTCAAAATGCCTACAAATACACCCCTCAATACACCCACAAATCAGTTTAACGAATAGCCAAGAAGTGGGGTGATAAGAAAAAAGTGCCAAGCATAAATATAAGGAATTGGAATAATTGTGCTTTATACAAAAAAATCATAACCACCACAAAAAAAACTGAAATTATAAGCAGAAGAATCAAACTGAAACAGCTGCCTGAAGTACTTTTCTACCAAAAACTGCTTCAGAAGAAGAAAACACATCAAAATGGTAGAATTTAGTAAAAGTATGCAAAGAAGACCAAGTTGCTGCTTTGCAAATCTGATCAACCGAAGCTTCATTCCTAAACGCCCAGGAAGTAGAAACTGACCTAGTAGAATGAGCTGTAATCCTTTGAGGCGGAGTTTTACCCGACTCGACATAAGCATGATGAATTAAAGATTTCAACCAAGATGCCAAAGAAATGGCAGAAGCCTTCTGACCTTTCCTAGAACCGGAAAAGATAACAAATAGACTAGAAGTCTTTCGGAAATTCTTAGTAGCTTCAACATAATATTTCAAAGCTCTAACTACATCCAAAGAATGCAATGATTTCTCCTTAGAATTCTTAGGATTAGGACATAATGAAGGAACCACAATTTCTCTACTAATGTTGTTAGAATTCACAACCTTAGGTAAAAATTTAAAAGAAGTTCGCAACACCGCCTTATCCTGATGAAAAATCAGAAAAGGAGACTCACAAGAAAGAGCAGATAACTCAGAAACTCTTCTGGCAGAAGAGATGGCCAAAAGGAACAAAACTTTCCAAGAAAGTAATTTAATGTCTAAAGAATGCATAGGTTCAAACGGAGGAGCTTGAAGAGCCCCCAGAACCAAATTCAAACTCCAAGGAGGAGAAATTGACTTAATGACAGGTTTTATACGAACCAAAGCTTGTACAAAACAATGAATATCAGGAAGATTAGCAATCTTTCTGTGAAAAAGAACAGAAAGAGCAGAGATTTGTTCTTTCAAGGAACTTGCAGACAAATCTTTATCCAAACCATCCTGAAGAAACTGTAAAATTCTCGGAATTCTAAAAGAATGCCAGGAAAAATGATGAGAAAGACACCAAGAAATATAAGTCTTCCAGACTCTATAATATATCTCCCTAGATACGGATTTACGAGCCTGTAACATAGTATTAATCACAGAGTCAGAGAAACCTCTTTGACTAAGAATCAAGTGTTCAATCTCCATACCTTTAAATTTAAGGATTTGAGATCCTGATGAAAAAAAGGACCTTGTGACAGAAGGTCTGGTCTTAACGGAAGAGTCCACGGTTGGCAAGAGGCCACCCGGACAAGATCCGCATACCAAAACCTGTGAGGCCATGCTGGAGCCACCAGCAGAACAAACGAGCATTCCTTCAGAATCTTGGAGATTACTCTTGGAAGAAGAACTAGAGGCGGAAAGATATAGGCAGGATGATACTTCCAAGGAAGTGACAACGCATCCACTGCTTCCGCTTGAGGATCCCTGCATCTGGACAGATACCTGGGAAGTTTCTTGTTTAGATGAGAAGCGATCAGATCTATTTCTGGAAGACCCCACATTTGAACAATCTGAAGAAATACCTCTGGGTGAAGAGACCATTCGCCCGGATGTAACGTTTGGCGGCTGAGATAATCCGCTTCCCATTTGTCTATACATGGGATATGAACCGCAGAAACTAGACAGGAGCTGGATTCCGCCCATACCAGAATTCGAGATACTTCTTTCATAGCCAGAGGACTGTGAGTCCCTCCTTGATGATTGATGTATGCCACAGTTGTGACATTGTCTGTCTGAAAACAAATGAACGATTCTCTCTTTAGAAGAGGCCAAGACTGAAGAGCTCTGAAAATTGCACGGAGTTCCAAAAACATAATTTATGTAAGAACTTACCTGATAAATTCATTTCTTTCATATTAGCAAGAGTCCATGAGCTAGTGACGTATGGGATATACATTCCTACCAGGAGGGGCAAAGTTTCCCAAACCTCAAAATGCCTATAAATACACCCCTCACCACACCCACAATTCAGTTTAACGAATAGCCAAGAAGTGGGGTGATAAGAAAAAAGTGCGAAAGCATATAAAATAAGGAATTGGAATAATTGTGCGTTATACAAAAAAATCATAACCACCCCAAAAAAAGGGCGGGCCTCATGGACTCTTGCTAATATGAAAGAAATGAATTTATCAGGTAAGTTCTTACATAAATTATGTTTTCTTTCATGTAATTAGCAAGAGTCCATGAGCTAGTGACGTATGGGATAATGATTACCCAAGATGTGGATCTTTCCACACAAGAGTCACTAGAGAGGGAGGGATAAAATAAAGACAGCCAATTCCTGCTGAAAATAATCCACACCCAAAATAAAGTTTAACGAAAAACATAAGCAGAAGATTCAAACTGAAACCGCTGCCTGAAGTACTTTTCTACCAAAAACTGCTTCAGAAGAAGAAAATACATCAAAATGGTAGAATTTAGTAAAAGTATGCAAAGAGGACCAAGTTGCTGCTTTGCAAATCTGATCAACCGAAGCTTCATTCCTAAACGCCCAGGAAGTAGAAACTGACCTAGTAGAATGAGCTGTAATCCTTTGAGGCGGAGTTTTACCCGACTCAACATAGGCAAGATGAATTAAAGATTTCAACCAAGATGCCAAAGAAATGGCAGAAGCTTTCTGGCCTTTTCTAGAACCGGAAAAGATAACAAATAGACTAGAAGTCTTTCTGAAAGATTTAGTAGCTTCAACATAATATTTCAAAGCTCTAACAACATCCAAAGAATGCAACGATTTCTCCTTAGAATTCTTAGGATTAGGACATAATGAAGGAACCACAATTTCTCTACTAATGTTGTTGGAATTCACAACTTTAAATTCAAAAGAAGTTCGCAACACCGCCTTATCCTGATGAAAAATCAGAAAAGGAGACTCACAAGAAAGAGCAGATAATTCAGAAACTCTTCTGGCAGAAGAGATGGCCAAAAGGAACAAAACTTTCCAAGAAAGTAATTTAATGTCCAATGAATGCATAGGTTCAAACGGAGGAGCTTGAAGAGCCCCCAGAACCAAATTCAAACTCCAAGGAGGAGAAATTGACTTAATGACAGGTTTTATACGAACCAAAGCTTGTACAAAACAATGAATATCAGGAAGATTAGCAATCTTTCTATGAAAAAGAACAGAAAGAGCAGAGATTTGTCCTTTCAAGGAACTTGCGGACAAACCTTTATCTAAACCATCCTGAAGAAACTGTAAAATTCTCGGAATTCTAAAAGAATGCCAAGAAAAATGATGAGAAATACACCAAGAAATATAAATCTTCCAGACTCTATAATATATCTCTCTAGATACAGATTTACGAGCCTGTAACATAGTATTAATCACAGCGTCAGAGAAACCTCTTTGACGAAGAATCAAGCGTTCAATCTCCATACCTTTAAATTTAAGGATTTCAGATCCTGATGGAAAAAAGGACCTTGTGACAGAAGGTCTGGTCTTAACGGAAGAGTCCACGGTTGGCAAGAGGCCATCCGGACAAGATCCGCATACCAAAACCTGTGAGGCCATGCCGGAGCTACCAGCAGAACAAACGAGCATTCCTTCAGAATCTTGGAGATTACTCTTGGAAGAAGAACTAGAGGCGGAAAGATATAGGCAGGATGATACTTCCAAGGAAGTGATAATGCATCCACTGCCTCCGCCTGAGGATCCCGGGATCTGGACAGATACCTGGGAAGTTTCTTGTTTAGATGGGACGCCATCAAATCTATTTCTGGAAGTTCCCACATTTGAACGATCTGAAGAAATACCTCTGGGTGAAGAGACCATTCGCCCGGATGCAACGTTTGGCAACTGAGATAATCCGCTTCCCAATTGTCTACACCTGGGATATGAACCGCAGAGATTAGACAGGAGCTGGATTCCGCCCAAACCAAAATTCGAGATACTTCTTTCATAGCCAGAGGACTGTGAGTCCCTCCTTGATGATTGATGTATGCCACAGTTGTGACATTGTCTGTCTGAAAACAAATGAACGATTCTCTCTTCAGAAGAGGCCAAAACTGAAGAGCTCTGAAAATCGCACGGAGTTCCAAAATATTGATCGGTAATCTCACCTCCTGAGATTCCCAAACTCCTTGTGCCGTCAGAGATCCCCACACAGCTCCCCAACCTGTGAGACTTGCATCTGTTGAAATTACAGTCCAGGTCGGAAGCACAAAAGAAGCCCCCTGAATTAAACGATGGTGATCTGTCCACCACGTTAGAGAGTGTCGAACAATCGGTTTTAAAGATATTAATTAAAATATCTTTGTGTAATCCTTGCACCATTGATTCAGCATACAAAGCTGAAGAGGTCGCATGTGAAAACGAGCAAAGGGGATCGCGTCCAATGCAGCAGTCATAAGACCTAGAATTTCCATGCATAAGGCTACCGAAGGGAATGATTGTGACTGAAGGTTTCGACAAGCTGCCATCAGTTTTAGACGCCTCTTGTCTGTTAAAGACAGAGTCATGGACACTGAATCTATTTGGAAACCCAGAAAAGTTACCCTTGTCTGAGGAATCAATGAACTTTTTGGTAAATTGATCCTCCAACCATGATCTTGAAGAAACAACACAAGTCGATTCGTATGAAATTCTGCTAAATGTAAAGACTGAGCAAGTACCAAGATATCGTCCAAATAAGGAAATACCACAATACCCTGTTCTCTGATTACAGACAGAAGGGCACCGAGAACCTTTGTAAAAATTCTTGGAGCTGTAGCAAGGCCAAACGGCAGAGCCACAAACTGGTAATGCTTGTCCAGAAAAGAGAATCTCAGGAACCGATAATGATCCGGATGAATCGGAATATGCAGATATGCATCCTGTAAATCTATTGTGGACATATAATTCCCTTGCTGAACAAAAGGCAAGATAGTCCTTACAGTTACCATCTTGAACGTTGGTATCCTTACATAACGATTCAATATTTTTAGATCCAGAACTGGTCTGAAGGAATTCTCCTTCTTTGGTACAATGAAGAGATTTGAATAAAACCCCATCCCCTGTTCCTGAACTGGAACTGGCATAATTACTCCAGTCAACTCTAGATCTGAAACACAATTCAGAAATGCTTGAGCTTTCACTGGATTTACTGGGACACGGGAAAGAAAAAATCTCTTTGCAGGAGGTCTCATCCTGAAACCAATTCTGTACCCTTCTGAAACAATGTTCTGAATCCAAAGATTGTGAACAGAATTGATCCAAATTTCTTTGAAAAAACGTAACCTGCCCCCTACCAGCTGAGCTGGAATGAGGGCCGCACCTTCATGTGGACTTAGAAGCAGGCTTTGCCTTTCTGGCTGGCTTGGATTTATTCCAGATTGGAGATGGTTTCCAAACTGAAACTGCTCCTGAGGATGAAGGATCAGGTTTTTGTTCTTTGTTGAAACGAAAGGAACGAAAACGATTATTAGCTGTGTTTTTACCCTTAGATTTTTTATCCTGTGGTAAAAAAGTTCCTTTCCCTCCAGTAACAGTTGAAATAATAGAATCCAACTGAGAACCAAATAATTTGTTACCCTGGAAAGAAATGGAAAGTAGAGTTGATTTAGAAGCCATATCAGCATTCCAAGTCTTAAGCCATAAAGCTCTTCTAGCTAAAATAACTAGAGACATAAACCTGACATCAACCCTGATAATATCAAAGATGGCATCACAGATAAAATTATTAGCATGCTGAAGAAGAATAATAATATCATGAGAATCATGATGTGTTACTTGTTGCGCTAAGGTTTCCAACCAAAAAGTTGAAGCTGCAGCAACATCAGCCAAAGATATAGCAGGTCTAAGAAGATTACCTGAACACAGATAAGCTTTTCTTAGAAAGGATTCAATTTTCCTATCTAAAGGATCCTTAAACGAAGTACCATCTGACGTAGGAATAGTAGTACGTTTAGCAAGGGTAGAAATAGCCCCATCGACTTTAGGGATTTTGTCCCAAAATTCTAATCTGTCAGACGGCACAGGATATAATTGCTTAAAACGTTTAGAAGGAGTAAATGAATTACCCAATTTATCCCATTCTTTGGAAATTACTGCAGAAATAGCATTAGGAACAGGAAAAACTTCTGGAATAACCACAGGAGATTTAAATACCTTATCCAAACGTTTAGAATTAGTATCAAGAGGACCAGAATCCTCTATTTCTAAAGCAATTAGAACTTCTTTAAGTAAAGAATGAATAAATTCCATTTTAAATAAATATGAAGATTTATCAGCATCAACCTCTGAGACAGAATCCTCTGAACCAGAAGAGTCATCAGAATCAGAATGATGATGTTCATTTAAAAATTCATCTGTAGGGAGAGAAGTTTTAAAAGATTTTTTACGTTTATTAGAAGGAGAAATAACAGACATAGCCTTCTTTATGGATTCAGAAACAAAATCTCTTTTCATCATCAGGAACATTCTGCACCTTAGATGTTGAAGGAACTGCAACAGGCAATGGTACTTTACTAAAGGAAATATTATCTGCATTAACAAGTTTGTCATGACAATCAATACAAACAACAGCTGGAGGAATAGCTACCAAAAGTTTACAGCAGATACACTTAGCTTTGGTAGATCCAGCACTAGACAGCGATTTTCCTGTAGTATCTTCTGAATCAGATGCAACGTGAGACATCTTGCAATATGTAAGAGAAAAAACAACAACATATAAAGCAAAATTGATCAAATTCCTTAAATGACA
The DNA here is from genome assembly GCF_027579735.1 of Bombina bombina. NCBI lineage: Eukaryota > Metazoa > Chordata > Amphibia > Anura > Bombinatoridae > Bombina > Bombina bombina. The sequence continues at coordinate 115,620,173 of NC_069505.1, forward strand.
GTTTCAGGAATGGGAAAAAATGCCAAAGAACAAGCTTCTAGCAACCAGAAGCAATAAAAAAATGAGACTTAAATAATGTGGAGACAAAAGCGACGCCCATATTTTTTAGCGCCAAATAAGACGCCCACATTATTTGGCGCCTAAATGCTTTTTGGCGCCAAAAATGACGCCACATCCGGAATGCCGACATTTTTGGCGCAAAATAACGTCAAAAAATGACGCAACTTCCGGCGACACGTATGACGCCGGAAACGGAAAAGAATTTTTGCGCCAAAAAAGTCTGCGAAAAAGAATGACGCAATAAAATGAAGCATTTTCAGCCCCCGCGAGCCTAACAGCCCACAGGGAAAAAAGTCAAATTTTTGAAGGCAAGAAAAAATGATTAAATCAAATGCATTATCCCAAATATGAAACTGACTGTCTGAAAAATAAGGAAAGTTGAACATTCTGAGTCAAGGCAAATAAATGTTTGAATACATATATTTAGAACTTTATAAACAAAGTGCCCAACCATAGCTTAGAGTGTCACAGAAAATAAGATTTACTTACCCCAGGACACTCATCTACATGTTTGTAGAAAGCCAAACCAGTACTGAAACGAGAATCAGCAGAGGTAATGGTATATATAAGAGTATATCGTCGATCTGAAAAGGGAGGTAAGAGATGAATCTCTACGACCGATAACAGAGAACCTATGAAATAGACCCCTTAGAAGGAGATCACTGCATTCAAATAGGCAATACTCTCCTCACATCCCTCTGACATTCACTGCACGCTGAGAGGAAAACCGGGCTCCAACTTGCTGCGGAGCGCATATCAACGTAGAATCTAGCACAAACTTACTTCACCACCTCCATCGGAGGCAAAGTTTGTAAAACTGAATTGTGGGTGTGGTGAGGGGTGTATTTATAGGCATTTTGAGGTTTGGGAAACTTTGCCCCTCCTGGTAGGAATGTATATCCCATACGTCACTAGCTCATGGACTCTTGCTAATTACATGAAAGAAATATTGATCGGTAATCTCACCTCCTGAGATTCCCAAACCCCTTGTGCTGTCAGAGACCCCCAAACAGCTCCCCAACCTGTCAGACTTGCATCTGTTGAAATTACAGTCCAGGTCGGAAGAACAAAAGAAGCCCCCTGAACTAAACGATGGTGATCTGTCCACCACATCAGAGAGTGTCGTACAATCGGTGTTAAAGATATTAATTGAGATATCTTTGTGTAATCCCTGCACCACTGGTTCAGCATACAGAGCTGAAGAGGTCGCATGTGAAAACGAGCAAAGGGGATCGCGTCCGATGCTGCAGTCATAAGACCTAGAATTTCCATGCATAAAGCTACCGAAGGGAATGATTGTGACTGAAGGTTTCGACAAGCTGATATCAACTTTAGACGTCTCTTGTCTGTCAAAGACAGAGTCATGGACACTGAATCTATCTGGAAACCTAATAAGGTTACCCTTGTCTGAGGAATCAATTAACTTTTTGGTTAATTGATCCTCCAACCATGATCTTGAAGAAACAACACAAGTCGATTCGTATGAGATTCTGCTAAATGTGAAGACTGAGTAAGTACCAAGATATCGTCCAAATAAGGAAATACCACAATACCCTGTTCTCTGATTACAGACAGAAGGGCACCGAGAACCTTTGAAAAAATTCTTGGAGCTGTAGCTAGGCCAAACGGTAGAGCCACAAACTGGTAATGCTTGTCTAGGAAAGAGAATCTCAGAAACTGATAGTGATCTGGATGAATCGGAATATGCAGATATGCATCCTGTAAATCTATTGTGGACATATAATGCTCTTGCTGAACAAAAGGCAGGATAGTCCTTACAGTTACCATTTTGAATGTTGGTATCCTTACATAACGATTCAATATTTTTAGATCCAGAACTGGTCTGAAGGAATTCTCCTTCTTTGGTACAATGAAGAGATTTGAATAAAACCCCAGCCCCTGTTCCAGAACTGGAACTGGCATAATTACTCCAGCCAACTCTAGATCTGAAACACATTTCAGAAATGCTTGAGCCTTCGCTAGGTTTACTGGGACACGGGAAAGAAAAAATCTCTTTGCAGGAGGCCTTATCTTGAAGCCAATTCTGTACCCTTCTGAAACAATGGTCTGAATCCAGAGATTGTGAACGGAATTGAACCAAATTTCTTTGAAAAAACGTAATCTGCCCCCTACCAGCTGAGCTGGAATGAGGGCCGCACCTTCATGTGGACTTGGGAGCTGGCTTTGGTTTTCTAAAAGGCTTGGATTTATTCCAGACTGGAGATGGTTTCCAAACTGATACCGCTCCTGAGGATGAAGGATCAGGCTTTTGTTCCTTGTTGTGACGAAAGGAACGAAAACGATTAATAGACCTAAATTTACCTTTAGATTTTTTATCCTGTGGTAAAAAAGTTCCTTTCCCTCCAGTAACAGTTGAGATAATAGAATCCAACTGAGAACTAAATAATTTATTACCCTGGAAAGAAAGGGAAAGCAGAGTAGACTTAGAAGACATATCAGCATTCCAAGTTTTAAGCCATAAAGCTCTTCTAGCTAAAATAGCTAGAGACATATACCTGACATCAACTCTAATGATATCAAAGATGGCATCACAAATAAAATTATTAGCATGTTGTAGAAGAATAATAATGCTATGAGAATTATGATCTGTTACTTGTTGCGCTAAAGCTTCTAACCAAAAAGTTGAAGCTGCAGCAACATCCGCTAAAGATATAGCAGGTCTAAGAAGATTACCTGAACACAAGTAAGCTTTTCTTAGAAAGGATTCAATTTTCCTATCTAAAGGATCCTTAAAGGAAGTACCATCTGCCGTAGGAATAGTAGTACGCTTAGCAAGAGTAGAGACAGCCCCATTAACCTTAGGGATTTTGTCCCAAAATTCTAATCTATCAGATGGCACAGGATATAATTGCTTAAAACGTTTAGAAGGAGTAAAAGAATTACCCAAATTATTCCATTCCCTGGAAATTACTTCAGAAATAGCACCAGGGACAGGAAACACTTCTGGAATAACTACAGGAGATTTAAAAACCTTATCTAAACGTTTAGATTTAGTATCAAGAGGACTAGAATCCTCAATTTCTAATGCAATTAGGACTTCTTTAAGTAAAGAACGAATAAATTCCATTTTAAATAAATATGAAGATTTATCAGCATCAACCTCTGAGACAGAATCCTCTGAATCAGAGGAATCAATATCAGTATCAGAATGATGATGTTCATTTAAAAATTCATCTGAAAAATGAGAAGTTTTAAAAGACTTTTTACGTTTACTAGAAGGAGGAATAACAGACATAGCCTTCTTAATGGATTTAGAAACAAAATCTCTTATGTTATCAGGAACACTCTGAGTATTAGATGTTGACGGAACAGCAACAGGTAATGTAACAGTACTAAAGGAAATATTATCTGCATTAGCAAGTTTGTCATGACAAACAGTACAAACAACAGCTGGAGGAACAGATACCAAAAGTTTACAGCAGATACACTTAGCTTTGGTAGCTCCAGCACCAGGCAGCGATTTTCCAGAAGTATCTTCTGACTCAGCTTCAACGTGGGACATCTTGCAATATGTAATAGAAAAAAACAACATATAAAGCAAAATTGATCAAATTCCTTAAATGACAGTTTCAGGAATGGGAAAAAAATGCCAGTGAACAAGCTTCTAGCAACCAGAAGCACAACAAAATGAGACTTAAATAATGTGGAGACAATAATGACGCCCATATTTTTTTAGCGCCAAAAAAGACGCCCACATTATTTGGCGCCTAAATGCTTTTGGCGCCAAAAATGACGCCACATCCGGAACGCCGACACCTTTGGCGCAAAAAACCGTCAAAAATGACGCAACTTCCGGCGACACGTATGACGCCGGAAACAGAAAAAAAAATTTGCGCCAAAAAAGTCAGCGCCAAGAATGACGCAATAAAATGAAGCATTTTCAGCCCACAGGGAAAAGTCAAATTTTGAAGGTAAGAAAAAATTATTTATTCATATGCATTATCCCAAATATGAAACTGACTGTCTGAAATAAGGAAATGTTGAACATCCTGAGTCAAGGCAAATAAATGTTTGAATACATATATTTAGAACTTTATATAAAAGTGCCCAACCATAGCTTAGAGTGTCACAGAAAATAAGACTTACTTACCCCAGGACACTCATCTACATGTTTGTAGAAAGCCAAACCAGTACTGAAACGAGAATCAGTAGAGGAAATGGTATATATAAGAGTATATCGTCGATCTGAAAAGGGAGGTAAGAGATGAATCTCTACGACCGATAACAGAGAACCTATGAAATAGACCCCGTAGAAGGAGATCACTGCATTCAAATAGGCAATACTCTCCTCACATCCCTCTGACATTCACTGCACGCTGAGAGGAAAACCGGGCTCCAACCTGCTGCGGAGCGCATATCAACGTAGAATCTAGCACAAACTTACTTCACCACCTCCATAGGAGGCAAAGTTTGTAAAACTGATTTGTGGGTGTGGTGAGGGGTGTATTTGTAGGCATTTTGAGGTTTGGGAAACTTTGCCCCTCCTGGTAGGAATGTATATCCCATACGTCACTAGCTCATGGACTCTTGCTAATTACATGAAAGAAACATCTATATAGACTTTAAAGGGACAGTCTACACCAGAATTTTTATTGTTTGAAAATATAATCCCTTTATTACCCATTCTCCAGTTTTGCGTAACCAACAGTTATATTTATACACTTTTTACCTCTGCGATTACCTTATATCTAAGCTTCTGCAGACTGCCCCCTTATTTCAGTTCTTTTGACAGACTTGCATTTTATCCAATCAGCGCTGTCTCCTAGGGAGCTCTATATGGCACACATGAACTAACGCCCTCTAGTTGTGAAAATGCATTCAGATAAGAGGCGGTCTTCAAGGGCCAAGAAATTAGTATATAGCGCTGCAGAATCTGTTGGCGCTCTACAAATAACCGATAATAATAATAGTATGAGACTACCTAGGGCTTAGCTTTCGACTAAGAATACCAATAGAACAAAGCAAAATTGATAAAAGTAAACTGGAAAGTTGTTTAAAATTACATGCCCTATCTGAATCATGAAAGTTTATTTTTGACTAGACTGTTCCTTTAATGGTTAATTTTGTTATTACCACCACTTTACAAACAGCTATGGAAACTAGACATCTGGGTTTAAACTTGTGGTGAGTCAAGTAAATGTAGGCACCATTCACCAGACATGTCCTGCTTGCTGAATGTAATTTCAACACTAGAATGCACCTTTACAATTACTGTGTGATTTGCAAAAAGAAGTAAAGGGTAATAAAAGTGCTATTTGAAACGCACGTCCGGAATATTCCTGTGGCACATAAACAGCACAACTTGTCTCACTTCTTTTCCAATGGGGATAAACCGATATGGGCACTGCTGCCACAGAGACTAAGCCACATTAAACAATATATTCAGTGCCAGCTCTAGAAAGGGTCCTGGTGGGAACCAGACCGCACATGGGATGAATATGGTTGCCTTAAACAAGTCACTGTATGAGAGATGTTGATCCATTTTAAAGGGACACTGAACCCAATTTTTTTCTTTTGTGAATCAGATAAAGCACGCAATTTTAAGCAACTTTCTAATGTACTCCAATTATCAATTTTTCTTTGTTCTCATGCTATCTTCATTTGAAAAAGAAGGCATCTAAGTTTTTTTTTGTTTCAGAACTGTGGACAGCACTTTTTTATTGGTGGATGAATTTATCCACCAATCAGCAAGGACAAACCAGGTTGTTCACTAGAAATGGGCCGGCATCTAAACTTAAATTCTTGCAGTTCAAATAAAGATACCAAGAGAATGAAGAAAAACATAATTTATGTAAGAACTTACCTGATAAATTCATTTCTTTCATATTAGCAAGAGTCCATGAGCTAGTGACGTATGGGATATACATTCCTACCAGGAGGGGCAAAGTTTCCCAAACCTCAAAATGCCTATAAATACACCCCTCACCACACCCACAAATCAGTTTAACGAATAGCCAAGAAGTGGGGTGATAAAAAAGTGCGAAAGCATATAAAATAAGGAATTGGAATAATTGTGCTTTATACAAAAATCATAACCACCCCAAAAAGGGGCGGGCCTCATGGACTCTTGCTAATATGAAAGAAATGAATTTATCAGGTAAGTTCTTACATAAATTATGTTTTCTTTCATGTAATTAGCAAGAGTCCATGAGCTAGTGACGTATGGGATAATGATTACCCAAGATGTGGATCTTTCCACGCAAGAGTCACTAGAGAGGGAAGGATAAAATAAAGACAGCCAATTCCTGCTGAAAATAATCCACACCCAAAATAAAGTTTAAGTAAAAACATAAGCAGAAGATTCAAACTGAAACCGCTGCCTGAAGTACTTTTCTACCAAAAACTGCTTCAGAAGAAGAAAATACATCAAAATGGTAGAATTTAGTAAAAGTATGCAAAGAGGACCAAGTTGCTGCTTTGCAAATCTGATCAATCGAAGCTTCATTCCTAAACGCCCAGGAAGTAGAAACTGACCTAGTAGAATGAGCTGTAATCCTTTGAGGCGGAGATTTACCCGACTCAACATAGGCAAGATGAATTAAAGATTTCAACCAAGATGCCAAAGAAATGGCAGAAGCTTTCTGGCCTTTTCTAGAACCAGAAAAGATAACAAATAAACTAGAAGTCTTTCGGAAAGACTTAGTAGCTTCAACATAATATTTCAAAGCTCTAACAACATCCAAAGAATGCAATGATTTCTCCTTAGAATTCTTAGGATTAGGACATAATGAAGGAACCACAATTTCCCTACTAATGTTGTTAGAATTCACAACTTTAGGTAAAAATTCAAAAGAAGTTCGCAACACTGCCTTATCCTGATGAAAAATCAGAAAAGGAGACTCACAAGAAAGAGCAGATAATTCAGAAACTCTTCTGGCAGAAGAGATTGCCAAAAGGAACAAAACTTTCCAAGAAAGTAATTTAATGTCCAATGAATGCATTGGTTCAAACGGAGGAGCTTGAAGAGCCCCCAGAACCAAATTCAAACTCCAAGGAGGAGAAATTGACTTAATGACAGGTTTTATACGAACCAAAGCTTGTACAAAACAATGAATATCAGGAAGATTAGCAATTTTTCTGTGAAAAAGAACAGAAAGAGCAGAGATTTGTCCTTTCAAAGAACTTGCGGATAAACCTTTATCTAAACCATCCTGAAGAAACTGTAAAATTCTCGGAATTCTAAAAGAATGCCAAGAAAAATGATGAGAAAGACACCAAGAAATATAAGTCTTCCAGACTCTATAATATATCTCCCTAGATACAGATTTACGAGCCTGTAACATAGTATTAATCACAGAGTCAGAGAAACCTCTTTGACCAAGAATCAAGCGTTCAATCTCCATACCTTTAAATTTAAGGATTTGAGATCCTGATGGAAAAAAGGACCTTGCGACAGAAGGTCTGGTCGTAGCGGAAGAGTCCACGGATGGCAAGAGGCCATCCGGACAAGATCCGCATACCAAAACCTGTGAGGCCATGCCAGAGCTACCAGCAGAACAAACGAGCATTCCTTCAGAATCTTGGAGATTACTCTTGGAAGAAGAACTAGAGGCGGAAAGATATAAGCAGGATGATACTTCCAAGGAAGTGATAATGCATCCACTGCTTCCGCCTGAGGATCCCGGGATCTGGACAGATACCTGGGAAGTTTCTTGTTTAGATGAGACGCCATCAGATCTATTTCTGGAAGTTCCCACATTTGAACAATCTGAAGAAATACCTCTGGGTGAAGAGACCATTCGCCCGGATGCAACGTTTGGCGACTGAGATAATCCGCTTCCCAATTGTCTATACCTGGGATATGAACCGCAGAGATTAGACAGGAGCTGGATTCCGCCCAAACCAGAATTCGAGATACTTCTTTCATAGCCAGAGGACTGTGAGTCCCTCCTTGATGATTGATGTATGCCACAGTAGTGACATTGTCTGTCTGAAAACAAATGAACGATTCTCTCTTTAGAAGAGGCCAAGACTGAAGAGCTCTGAAAATTGCACGGAGTTCCAAAATATTGATCGGTAATCTCACCTCCTGAGATTCCCAAACTCCTTGTGCCGTCAGAGATCCCCACACAGCTCCCCAACCTGTGAGACTTGCATCTGTTGAAATTACAGTCCAGGTCAGAAGCACAAAAGAAGCCCCCTGAATTAAACGATGGTGATCTGTCCACCACGTTAGAGAGAGTGTCGTACAATCGGTTTTAAAGATATTAATTGAGATATCTTTGTGTAATCCTTGCACCATTGATTCAGCATACAGAGCTGAAGAGGTCGCATGTGAAAACGAGCAAAGGGGATCGCGTCCGATGCAGCAGTCATAAGACCTAGAATTTCCATGCATAAGGCTACCGAAGGGAATGATTGTGACTGAAGGTTTCGACAAGCTGAAATCAATTTTAGACGTCTCTTGTCTGTTAAAGACAGAGTCATGGACACTGAATCTATCTGGAAACCCAGAAAGGTTACCCTTGTCTGAGGAATCAATGAACTTTTTGGTGAATTGATCCTCCAACCATGATCTTGAAGAAACAACACAAGTCGATTCGTATGAGATTCTGCTAAATGTAAAGACTGAGCAAGTACCAAGATATCGTCCAAATAAGGAAATACCACAATACCCTGTTCTCCGATTACAGACAGAAGGGCACCGAGAACCTTTGTAAAAATTCTTGGAGCTGTAGCTAGGCCAAACGACAGAGCCACAAACTGGTAATGCTTGTCCAGAAAAGAGAATCTCAGGAACTGATAATGATCTGGATGAATCGGAATATGCAGATATGCATCCTGTAAATCTATTGTGGACATAAAATGCCCTTGCTGAACAAAAGGCAACATAGTCCTTACAGTTACCATTTTGAACGTTGGTATCCTTACATAACGATTCAATATTTTTAGATCCAGAACTGGTCTGAAGGAATTCTCCTTCTTTGGTACAATGAAGAGATTTGAATAAAACCCCATCCCCTTTTCCAGAACTGGAACTGGCATAATTACTCCAGCCAACTCTAGATCTGAAACACAATTCAGAAATGCTTGAGCTTTCACTGGATTTACTGGGACACGGGAAAGAAAAAATCTCTTTGCAGGAGGTCTCATCTTGAAACCAATTCTGTACCCTTCTGAAACAATGTTCTGAATCCAAAGATTGTGAACAGAATTGATCCAAATTTCTTTGAAAAAACGTAACCTGCCCCCTACCAGCTGAGCTGGAATGAGGGCCGCACCTTCATGTGGACTTAGAAGCAGGCTTTGCCTTTCTAGAAGGCTTGGATTTATTCCAGACTGGAGATGGTTTCCAAACTGAAACTGCTCCTGAGGATGAAGGATCAGGCTTTTGTTCTTTGTTGAAACGAAAGGAACGAAAATGATTATTAGCCCTGTTTTTACCCTTAGATTTTTTATCCTGTGGTAAAAAAGTTCCTTTCCCACCAGTAACAGTTGAGATAATGTTATCCAACTGAGAACCAAATAATTTGTTACCATGGAAAGAAATGGAAAGTAGAGTTGATTTAGAAGCCATATCAGCATTCCAAGTTTTAAGCCATAAAGCTCTTCTAGCTAAAATAGCTAGAGACATAAACCTGACATCAACTCTGATAATATCAAAAATGGCATCACAGATAAAATTATTAGCATGCTGAAGAAGAATAATAATATTATGAGAATCATGATCTGTTACTTGTTGTGCTAAAGTCTCCAACCAAAAAGTTGAAGCTGCAGCAACATCAGCCAAAGATATAGCAGGTCTAAGAAGATTACCTGAACACAGATAAGCTTTTCTTAGAAAGGATTCAATTTTCCTATCTAAAGGATCTTTAAACGAAGTACCATCTGACGTAGGAATAGTAGTACGTTTAGCAAGGGTAGAAATAGCCCCATCGACTTTAGGGATTTTGTCCCAAAATTCTAATCTGTCAGACGGCACAGGATATAATTGCTTAAAACGTTTAGAAGGAGTAAATGAATTACCCAATTTATCCCATTCTCTGGAAATTACTTCAGAAATAGCATTAGGAACAGGAAAAACTTCTGGAATAACCACAGGAGATTTAAATACCTTATCTAAACGTTTAGAATTAGTATCAAGAGGAGCAGAATCCTCTATTTCTAAAGCAATTAGTACTTCTTTAAGTAAAGAACGAATAAATTCCATTTTAAATAAATATGAAGATTTATCAGCATCAATCTCTGAGACAGAATCCTCTGAACCAGAAGAGTCATCAGAATCAGAATGATGATGTTCATTTAAAAATTCATCTGTAGAGAGAGAAGTTTTAAAAGATTTTTTATGTTTACTAGAAGGAGAAATAGCAGACATAGCCTTCTTGATGGATTCAGAAACAAAATCTCTTATGTTATCAGGAACATTCTGCACCTTAGATGTTGAGGGAACTGTAACAGGCAATGGTACATTACTAAAGGAAATATTATCTGCTTTAACAAGTTTGTCATGACAATTAATACAAACAACAGCCGGAGGAATAGCTACCAAAAGTTTACAGCAGATACACTTAGCTTTGGTAGTTCCAGCACTAGACAGCGATTTTCCTGAAGTATCTTCTGACTCAGATGCAACGTGAGACATCTTGCAATATGTAAGAGAAAAAACAACATATAAAGCAAAATTGATCAAATTCCTTAAATGACAGTTTCAGGAATGGGAAAAAATGCCAAAAAACAAGCTTCTAGTAACCAGAAGCAAAGAAAAAATGAGACGGAAATAATGTGGAGACAAAAGCGACACCCATATTTTTTGGCGCCAAATAATACGCCCACATTATTTGGCGCCTAAATGCTTTTTGGCGCCAAAAATGACGCCACATCCGGAACGCAGACATTTTTGGCGCAAAAGGACGTCAAAAAATGACGCAACTTCCGGCGACACGTATGACGCCGGAAACAGAAAAGATTTTTTGCGCCAAAAAAGTCCGCGCCAAGAATGACGCAATAAAATGAAGCATTTTCAGCCCCCGCGAGCCTAACAGCCCACAGGGAAAAAAAGTCAAATTTTTAAGGTAAGAAAAAATGATTGATTCAAATGCATTATCCCAAATATGAAACTGACTGTCTGAAAATAAGGAATGTTGAACATTCTGAGTCAAGGCAAATAAATGTTTGAATACATATATTTAGAACTTTATAAATAAAGTGCCCAACCATAGCTTAGAGTGTCACAGAAAATAAGATTTACTTACCCCAGGACACTCATCTACATGTTTGTAGAAAGCCAAACCAGTACTGAAACGAAAATCAGCAGAGGTAATGGTATATAAATAAGAGTATATCGTCGATCTGAAAAGGGAGGTAAGAGATGAATCTCTACGACCGATAACAGAGAACCTATGAAATAGACCCCGTAGAAGGAGATCACTGCATTCAAATAGGCAATACTCTCCTCACATCCCTCTGACATTCACTGCACGCTGAGAGGAAAACCGGGCTCCAACTTGCTGCGGAGCGCATATCAACGTAGAATCTAGCACAAACTTACTTCACCACCTCCATAGGAGGCAAAGTTTGTAAAACTGAATTGTGGGTGTGGTGAGGGGTGTATTTATAGGCATTTTGAGGTTTGGGAAACTTTGCCCCTCCTGGTAGGAATGTATATCCCATACGTCACTAGCTCATGGACTCTTGCTAATTACATGAAAGAAAATTGATAATAGGAGTAAATTAGAAAGTTGGTTAAAATTGCATGTTCTATCTGAATCACAAAAGAAAAAATTTGGGTTCAGTATCCCTTTAACTGTAGGAGTGTATTAAATTGCTAATAAATAGCTAATTTCCCTTTTGTTTTGTCAGTTGAAAATCACTATTTTTTGACTGTTGAAATCACCATCTATACTGGAATTACAATACTGCAGTATTGGCTATAGAAAAGCTGTGTGTGCAAGAGGCTGCAATAGAAATTAACTTCACACTATGGGGCCGAATTATCAAGCTCCGAACGGAGCTTGATGTCCCGTGTTACTGGCTAACCTTCAGGATCGCTAAAAACTGCTTTGAGGAGGCAGACGGACATCGCCGGAAATCAACCCGATCAAATATGATCGGGTTGATTGACACCCCCTGCTAGTGGCTGATTGGCTGCGAAGCTGCAGGGGGCGGCATTACACCAGCAGTTCACAAGAACTGCTTGTGCAATGCTGAATGCGGAGAGCATATGCTGCCCGCATTCAGTGATGTCTGTCGGACATGATCCGCTGATCGGATCATGTTGGACAGACATTTGATAAATAGGCCCCTATGAGTGGGAGAAAGAGCACAGTCCATTTTAAAAGGGTGTTCCTGCAGGAGCTTTGAATACAATGACCTCTTACCAGCTGTTTTCCTAAGAACACTGTCTTTTTAACTGTAAAAGTAGTTAACCAGGATTCATGCTTTAAACCTGTAGACATTATTTAATACAGTGGCTCAAAAAGAAGGAAGCAAATGTAAAATTCATACCAACAAAATTGTAAAGTTTTCCAATACACTGTTCATCATATACTTCTCTGGTAAATGCTTCAGTTTGTGGATGAAATTAATCATATATTCACACATTGGGGAGCGATTAATTCTGTATACAAATCGTCCATTTTCAAACCTTGCATATTCAGTCTAAAAACAAAGAAAAAAACAAACGTGACTGGTTGCAAAATGTAGATAAAAAGGTATAAAAATGAGAGAAAATAGAAACAAATTTAATCACAGCAGCATTTCCCCCTTTCAGTTTTACTTATGCATGACACAGACAGAAATGAAAGACTTCCAGAAAAACATCCAAAACAAAGACTAGACAGTTTCAAAATAAAATCTATAGTTGTTAAACACATTGAGAAATGTTTAATAAAATAACTTTGTTACAACATTTGATTATTGCAGACATACTTGCTGGTAAGCATTGCTCTCATTTATGAAGCTGTGTAAGCCGCTTTGGGGCAGGTTCATTCAAGCCTGCAATGGTATTACAACTGCTGCTTCTTAAAAAGGGACATAAAACCCAAAATTTGAGCGTACTTTTTTAAACATATTTCCAATTTACTTCAATTATCAATTTCCTTCATTCTCTTGATATCATATGTTGAAGGAGGAGCAATGCACTACTGGGAGCTAGCTCAAAACATTGGTAAGCCAATGACAATAGGCATATATGTGCAGCCACCAATAAGCAGCTAGCTACCAGCTCCTGAGCCTACCTAGGTATGCTTTTCGACAAAGGATACCAAGAGATATCTAAGCACATTAGATAACAGAAGTAAATTGGAAAGTTGTTTAAAATTGTATGCTCTATGTGAATCATGAAAGATAAATGTGGGGTTTCATATCACTTTAGCATGTCTGCAATCTCAGAGGTTGCCGATGTCAAAATCTGAAATTGTTCATACAGGTTGACTGACTAGCCCTGCTCTTATGCGGCCGCCAATGGTGCTCTGGAGGCCTTTATGGTGTGGGGCCAGGTTCTCTTTTTAAGAACCTTGTCCCCATTCAGTAAGATAAAAGGGGGCCCTATTTGATTAACACGGGGAAAACTTAAAACACATAGTTAAAGTTCTGCTTAGGAGTGGCAAGACATGGTTACTGAGGTTGGAGGGACAACTGCATAGCCCAGATAAATAAGGGATATCAATATGAGTTGAGAGTAATCTGTAAGATGAAGCTGATCCAACAGAAAGAATAATAGTGGCAAGTGCAGAATTAGCCATTATTTACAAGAAGGGCTTGTTTTGTTAGATTGTAAGGAGCTTATAAATGGGCCACTTTATCTTCTGATTCTTTATACTTTGTGAAAACTAATAAGCAAATAAAAAAAATCACAGGGAGCTTGATAAACGTGACGTATGTGCATTTCTCTATGTCTATCTTCCATCAAAAAAGGGACAGGGGGAAAATGGGGAAATAAGTGGCTTCCTGTTAAGAAAATATTTCAAAGATGCATGAAAATGTGAACATGAAAATAAAATGCAATAAATAAAGTAAAATAAAAAATAAGGTAAAGCATAATTAAAATACTGATAACAAACATTAATGAAGAAAATGTATAACTTAACAACAGTAAAGAGAATCTGTTGGATCTGTAGGAAGTTAGCTAAGGGGAGGAACCCAGTACCGCTGGGGAGTGAACTTGGCGCTCTCCATTCTGAATATAGTTAGAAATAAGGATGTTGAACAGAGTCATATGTGTAATTTAAAATTAGAGGCGGTTGGGGCTTTGCCATTCCTCTAGAGGAGCAGCAGGCTCTTTATATGGTGCATGTAGGTTACAGCAAAATAAAACATTTAAAGTGCATTGTGAAAAATCATATTCACAACATAACAAGGCCTATTTAAAGGCCCCTACAGTTTTGTATGTGTCCTGTATGTACTAAGCAATGCTTTGTTGAATTGAGATTGTAAGAAGAAAAACATAATTTATGCTTACCTGATAAATTCATTTGTTTCATGGTATTGAGAGTCCACACTCTATTACTCCAGGGCATTACTATTCCATGCCACTAGGAGGCAGAAAAGATTCCCAAACCCCAAGAGCTCCATAAAACCCCTCCCACCTCACTGTCAACTCAGTCTTACGTATAGCCAAGCAAAAGAGGTAGGAAAAGAAATAAAGACCAAAATAATAGGAGCAGAAAAAAAATAAAAATAAACCAACACCAAAAATAAACAGGGTGGGTTCGCGTACCACCATGAAAGAAATTCATTTATCAGACAAGCAATTATGTTTTCTTTCATACAGGTGGCGAGAGTCCATGATCTATTACTCCTGGGAACTAATACCCAAGCTTTGAAATCCAAAAGTATTGAGAATTAAGGGCGGGGTAAAAAGAACATCTTTAACACAGAAAGAAAATCTACAACCCAAATAAAACCCAAGAAATAACCCAGAGAATATGCAATTAAAAAGACCAACAGACGAAATCAAAACTACCCGGTGACAACTGCCTGAAGGAGTTCCAACTAAAGGCTGCCTTAGAAAAAGTAAAATACAAAAAAAAAAAAATATAGAAATGAATAAAAGTATGCAAAAAAGGACAAGAAGCTACCTTGCAAAATTGGTCAACACAAGCCTCATTCTGAAAAACCCAAGAAGTGAAAACTGATCTGGTAGAATGGGCAGAAATCAGTCTAGGTGGAGGCTGTCCCACCTCCAAGTGTGCTTTAATTGACCAAGAAGCCAAAGAAATGTCAGGAGCTTTTTGCCCCTTCCTGGAACCAGAAAAGCGAGCAAACTAGAAGTTTGACTGAAGTCCTACGGAAAAAAGTCAAATATAGTCCACAAAATTGCCTTATCCTGAAGAAATATAAGATAAGAAGAACAACTTAGAGACTCTTCCAGCAGAAGAGATAGCCAAAAGAAATCAGACAGATATTGGCTAAAAAACTGTTTAAATTCTAGCCAAAGCTTGAACAAAACCATAAATGTCAGAAAGATTAACAATCTTCTGGTGGAATAAAACTGAAAGTGCAGAAAACTGACCTTTCAAATAGCTGGCTGATAAAAACTTTTTCAAAACCACCCTGCAAAAAATAGCACAATCCAAATAATTCTAAAAGAATGCCAAGAAAAAACATTATCTATACACCAGAAAATAAAGGTCTTACAACCCTAATGATAAATCTTACTAGTTGCAGCCCTACATCAAAGTCTCAACAACAGAATCAGAGAAACCTCTCTGCCAGAGAACTAACCAATCACCATGCCATTAAATCCTGATGGGAAAATGGGCATTGAGTCAAAGAGGCCTGAACACAGAGGAAAAAAAACCTAGGCAACTAAATACATGAACCAGGTCAGCATACCAGATTCTGCAAGGCCCAACTAAGGCAATCAAGAAACTAGCCTGATCTAAGAAATCACACTGGGAAGAAAAACTAAAGGAGGAAAAACATAAGCCAGCTGAAAACAATGAAGCTACCAAAGAAACCCCAAGCTCCTCTGAGGGTCCCTGGACCTCATATACAATCTGAAAAGTTTATTATTTAATTGAAGGAGACCCCAAAGATCCACTACCTGATAGAAAACATCCAGATAAAGAGACCACTCTACTTAATGCAATAAGTGACAACTAATTGTTCAATCATGAAACATGAACTGCAGAAATAAGGCAACAATTGGCTTCTGCCCAGAAAATAATTTGAGAAACTTCCCTCATAGCTAGTGAACTACAAATTCTCCACTGATTGGAGTAGGCCCCTGCTGAGACATTTTCTGAATGAAAACAGAGATAAAAAAGACTCCCTTCAACAAAGGCAGACACTGAAGGACTCTAAATATGGCATAATATTGCAAAACATAATAATTAGCAACCTCACCTCCAGAGAAAACCAAACCCCATGTGCCCTCAGAGACCCCCAGATGGCACTGTAATGTGAAAGACTTTATTCTGAAGAGATCAAAGTCCAACAGGACAAGCAAAATAAACTCCTTGCATAATAAGCTGATGATACAGCCACCCAGACAGGAACTAACTTGCCCTGTGATCTAGATAAATCCTTCTAAAACAGCTGAGACCAAATACTTCCATACAAAAAAGCAACAAAGAAAAAGGTGAGACTGAAGATTTAGACAAGCCAACACTAGCTACAACCTTAGAACTATTAAAGAGAGATTCATGGAAACTAAATCTTCTCTGGTTTCTCAGACAAGGTTTTTTTTTTCTGAGAGTTCATATAACTATTTGGAAATTTAATTTTCTAACCATATAGTTAAGGCAAACAACAGTTAAATACAAGAGATTCTGCTAAATGAAAAACAAAAAACAAAGAAGAGCCAAGATATTGATCAGGCAATGAGACGCTACAATACCCTGAGTACTGATCACAGACAAAAATGGTTCACAGAACATTAATAAATATTCTGGTAAAGCAACAAACTGCTTATCTAGAAAGGCAAACCTTAAAAGTAAATAATGTTCCAAGAATCGGAAACATGAAGATAAGCTTCTTTAAAATCTAATGTGGACACAAACTGACCTAAACTTAAGGCAGAATGGTCCAAATAGTTTACATTTTGAAAAAATGAACTCCTACAAACTTGTTCAGATCTTAAAGATAAAAAAAAATGGTCTGAAAGTTTCTTCTCTCTTGAGAAGATTTTTTTTTTAATAAAATCCCATCCCCTGTTCCAACAGAGGAACAGAAACAATCACTCCCATAAATACTAGATCCAAAAAAAAGCCTTCACAAGATTTTTAGGAAGAGAAGACAGAATAATCCTCCTATTATAGGCCTTATTCTGTGAACCTAGTCGATTATCGAACTAGGCTTCCAGACAGAGCCAATGGAACCTTGTTTCTGAGAGGAGAAAATGGACTTCTGTTACCTGTTCTGACAAGACGCAAAAACAATTAGAAGCTCTAGAATAGCCTTTTGACTCTTGTCCTGTGGAAGAAAAGCTTTCTATCCTCCAGTCACAGTAGAGATAATAGAATCCAAACAATATCTTTTAGGGGCAGAGTCAGAAGTCTCCATAACTGCAGGAAACTAACACAAAAGTTAGATGCAGAAAAAACAAGCATACAGCTACATGGTAATATCTCCATTAAAATAGCTATTGAAGAATAGGAAGTACGTATCCCCTCTGAAAGAAACTCTTAAAAACGTACAAATTAAAATAAAATCATTAAAACATAAATGCGGTAACACCCAGTCTGGAATCTATATAGCGTATTTATGAGAGGAAGGGTGAGTCAATTTGGCGTCATATAAAGAAAAAACCTATGTTGCTGATGTACGCAGACTCAAAAGCAGACATGCATCACTGTGTGTCCAAAAATGTACGAGTGCGGAAAAAACTCAGCGTGTTTAAAAATATAAGCGCATGAAACGCCGGTAGGCATTAAAATGTACACAGGCAAAGCATAATTACAAATACATAAAAAAAGAAAGGTTTTTAAAGGGTGAAATACGTAAAATAAAAATATACAACTGTCCCAAGGTCATATATATCTCAAACCTAAAAGGCTTATAGAGTGCCAAATAAAAAAAAATATATATAGTACTTACCATTACACATTATACTACTAGAGGAAACCAAAAGCAGTGCTGAAACATAACAGCTGAGGATCTAGAATAGGAGTATATTGATGAACCAACAGGAAGAGAGCAAAGGGCAAGTTCCTGCGACACCTGTGGAAAGGCTTGTGGCTAAATCCCAATAAGTGAAAAATATGCCACTAACTATACTCCTAATTCATCCCTCCAACAAGCACTGTACTCTGAAGGGAAAAATAGCCTTAACTCTGTCTGAGAACCCTTTTTTTACTAAAGAATCAAAAGCATATCTTTATTCTTCACCTTCTTCCAGCGAAGGCAAAGACACGACTGAGTTGACCGTGAGGTGGGAGGGGTTTTATAGAGTAATTCCTAGGAGTAATGAATCATGGACTCTCCCCACCTGTATGAAAGAAATAGGGGTATTAAATAGATAAATATGGATAATACACAATTACTACAATAAATACATCAGAATGTGATCACAACATTACCTCTACTTTTTCTACGACTTGTTTTCCAAATGAGCAAACTTTGGTGGAACATGTAATTGTCATATTTTCTGAACTCTCATATTGACTAGTAACACCATAAAAGGCTCCAGCATCATCTTGAATATTGCAGTTTAAGTCTGCCTGTCAAAATAAAACAATAAAACAAAATCTCAATCTTAAAAAAGCAAACAAAAGAAAAACACACACAAGATGCAATAAAGTAATCACAGTTAAAGACTTAGTGATGTAAATGCACTATTCACCTAGCATTTTACTGGTGTAATGTGCATTATTAAAAGGACACAAGTCAAAATTAAAATTTCGTAATTTAGATAAGAGTATGTCATTTTAAGAATGTTTCAATTCACTTCCATTATCAAATTGTTCACATTTCATTTTTTTATATGCACACTTTATGGAGGCGTATATATATATATATATATAAATATTATATTATATTCACACACACAAGTCTGTGTTTGGCTGATTTATATCACATGACACAGGAGACAAGAAAACTAAAATAAGTACTACTACTAATTCAAAACTTACAGTAGGTGCATTGTCTTTTTATTACACATGCATTGACTATGCAATTTTTGCTAGAACTGTTTCAAGATAAAGTATCCTCCGCTATTATGACACAAAACACATTCGACAAAATTCTAAAGAGATACACAACGTATTTTCAAACATATTTGCTTACAAATACGCTTCAAGCTATATGAGTTTTTTGCTTACTCAAAGAAATGCAGCAAAAAAAAACCCCAAACCCCCCCACAAAAAACAAGTATGCAAGAAACATGTACAATTGAAATCAATGGAATACATATTGCACTCTAATAAGAAACGCAGTAGTACAATCAAAACGTCTATATTTGCCTGAAAACCATACAAATGCTTACGTAATTGCTTATAAACCACACAAAATGTTTGAAACATCAAACATTTGTATTTTGTCATTAAGTCGTATTTGTTATTAAAATGTCGTAAAATAAGTGAAATTGCTCCCTTTTATGTTTCTATTTACGCATAATAAAAAAAATAATATTTTGCAATTATACCTTCATTAATTATTTTGCCCACTTTTCATGAAATATATCTGCAATTTGTGGGGTTTTTAAACTCTGAGAACTGGAAGAGCACACTGCAGACCTCACAGGCCAACCCTGCCACATATATTTTGCTAACTGGCCTCAGCAAAGGTGCCACAATTTTTCTGAGAAATAATATGACAGGATTGTAGAGTGGATCTGTGGGATTTTGAGGATGCACAAGAAGCTCTGGTTTGCAACTGGTGTTACAATTCAACCGAAAAGGTGTTCAATGGGTGTGAGGTCAGGTTTCTGTGCAGGGTAGTCAAGTTCCTCCATACTAAACTCGTCAACCCCGGTCTTCATTGACCATGCTTTGTGCTTAGGGGCACAATAATACTGGAACAGGAAATGGGTGTCCCCAAATTGTTCCCACAAAGGTGGAAGCACTCAACCATCTAAAATGTCTTTGCATCCTGGAACATTAAATGGACGCTTCATTTGAACTAAAGGGCCTGGCCCAAACCCTGAAAAATATCCCTGGCCATTATTTCTCCTAAACCCCCCCCCTCTGCTCTGTAGTGAGCAATGCAACAGATGATTCTTACATGCTACAGCACCCCTACTCTGAGTTTACGTGGTCTACCACTACATGACTGGGCTGCTGCTGCTGCTATTAAATGTTTCCATTTCACAATAATAGCACTTACAGTTTACTGGGGAAGAGCTAGTAGGGCAGAAATTTCACAAACTTGTGGTAAACTTGGCATCATATCAGTTACTGAGTTCTTCAGTAGAACTTATTGTACTGCTAACATTAGTCTATGGCGATTTTATGGCTATGTGCTATATTTTATACACCTGTTAGCAATGAGTGTGGTTGTAACACCTGAGCTCTATCATTTGTACGGGTGTCCACCTACATTTGGCCATATAGTGTATTTTACCTCAGAATGTCTTCACTTAACCAGAGTGCTCTGTGAGTTGTTATCCTTTAGCTTTTAACAGTTATCTGTAAGGTGGAACAAACA
Organism: Bombina bombina; assembly: GCF_027579735.1. NCBI lineage: Eukaryota > Metazoa > Chordata > Amphibia > Anura > Bombinatoridae > Bombina > Bombina bombina. The sequence continues at coordinate 115,640,780 of NC_069505.1, forward strand.
AAACAGCAGATCAGCAGCATCAGTGCCGAGTTCACACTTTGTTTTACTGTATTTTCATTGGATTTCACCAAAATGTCACAAGATTTCATAGCAAGCTTAGTGTGACTAGACCTGCACATGCCAGATGCACGCTTCTTTGTAAGTGCCAGAACAAGCGCCCTAAATGGACATTGGTTAAGTAAATTTGTGAGGTGAAATTTTTTTTTTTTTTGCTCATCCATTATTTTCTTGGCTGCTTTTTACAACTGTGCTTCATCATATTTGGCATTTGGGTAACGTCCCACATCCCTTTAGACCTGCAGTGCATGAGTTTCCCAAGCAGTAATTTACGTGTGTGTTAGATATATATATATATATATATATATATATATATATATATATTTATCTGCTGGGGAGAAAACACTTTTCGTCTGCAGCTTACATTTTGTATGGAAAGCTGAATTGGGTTACAACACAATACATGGTCAGGTAAAGTGGTCTGACAAATAAGCTGCCACACCGTCTATATGCATGCTGAGGTCTCAAGAAGCAATTTTACAGAGGAATCAGAATATAGTCCCACCACTTTTCAGTCTAAAGGGAATGGACAAAAGATTCAAGCTCCTGTAGACAGAGGATTTTTTTTACTGTATGTCTCACCTAAGGCCTAATTATGACCGTTGCAGAATAGCTGCCAAATGAAGGAAAGCACATCTCCTATTTCTATTGAAGCATGGGTACTTTATACAATAATTGGTGACTTACAATTTATACACAGAAATTGAACACCTTTTTAAATGTGTCAGATTCTTCCATGCTTAGGACATATTGATTGATGGGCTGCCCGCGGAGCTTACAAAACATGTAATTGGTAACCTGTAGGGTGAAAAGGACTATAGGAGAATAGGATGATAATGGCTGTTAAAAAATAAAAAAAATAAAGAAATAGGACATGGAAGTATCCTGCTAAGTGGTTTTCCCAAGAACATTTCTTAAAGCACATTTAAATATTCCCCAAGTACCCTCTAGTGAAGCAAGCACAAAAATGTATTCTTAAGAAAATAACTAAAATAAATAGTGTTAAACAAAATTTCTTTAGACTATATGATCTTGTGCAATAGAACCTTCCTCAGCACACTGTTCTTTGACACAATTTTATTAGACTGGATATAAGTATTATCTGCTGTTCTTGTCCTGTGTGTAAGAGAGACCTAAACCCAGACATTATCATAAAATAAAGTGTAAACCATTTAAATACAATGCTCAAATGCCTAACTGTAAAATATGCAACATAAGAATTACAAGTGAATACAATAGCTAATTTTTGAAGAGAGGTCATCAACTGATAATACTCATAAAAGCTGTTTTTCCACTTACAAAATAAAACTAGGCCACAGGGATAAAAAGAGATTTTGACATTGCCTTAGAATTGTGTTTTATCAATTAGAAATGGCCTAATCTGGTGACAAACTGGGGGGAAGATTACCAACTCCTTTCTACAAATCATTTGATCTAATCTTCTGATCTTTATTGGTTTTGTATACTGAACAAACCTGAAAGACAGTACAGTATATACTAGCCATCTATTTTTATATGTACTATTATTTATAAAGATGATGCATACCATTTTGCTGTTCGTTTTTGTTTTTTCCCCCCCAGTGATCATAGGTTTTAAACAAAGTCCCTGATGAAGTGCCCAGCCCAAAATAAAACCTGAAATCCTTCAAATTTCAAGAAACAATAGTTACCTGCACCTGTCTAAGCCGCTGCTGTTATTGGGAATAAGAATTAAATGATGAACTTTTGTGCACTGATGAAGGAGTTCTGTTTCCTTAAATCTAGAACAGCTTAATATTGCTTCTAATATTTTAAGACCGGGGTCAGTTTCTGGTGGCTAGAAATGTTTTTGTACTTAAAGGGACACTAAACCCACATTTATTCTTTAATGATTCAGACAGAGCATGCAATTTTAAGCAACCTTCTTATTTACTCCTATTATCAATTTTTCTTCAGTTACCTGCTTTCTTTATTTAAGAAAGCCGGACCATTTTGGTTCAGAACCTGGGTGATGCTTTCTTATTGGCTTGCTAAATATAGCCACCAATAAGCAAGCGCTATTGGTGGCTGAACCTAAAATGGACTGGCTCCTAAGATTTAAATTCCTGCTTTTTAAATAAGGATAGCAAGAGAACAAAGAAAAATTGATAGTAGTAGTAAATCAGAAAGTTGCTTAAAATTGTATGCTCTATCTGAATCAGGAAAGATAAAATGTGGGTTTATTATACTTTTTAATAGCTTTTTTGGGTCAGTTATTTTTTTGATTCTATCACTTTGCCCTGATAACAAGAGAAACAAGAATAAAGTCTAGAATTTTATTGCTACTTTACTTAGATAAGCAAAGCAGCATATTAAGTAATGGGTCATCTGCCCAGGAATGAAGATGCAACTGGAGTCATTCTTCTATATGTAATGCAGATCATATGCTCCTCGAAGCAAGATCTGATCTTCCTCTTGTATCAGTTTGTTATGTTTGGTCTGTTATATGTGACTGCATTCCTTTTTACAACAAATTACTGTCATTGTGTTACCCCTGCAGAATTTCCAGAGCTTTACAAATAAATTATAATATATAAGTAGGTTCAAAAAGAGCTCTCCAGTAAAAACTTCACAAAAACACTGGACATTTAAATGTCTAGTTTTATAAAGCCAATTAACTAAATGTGAGAGGCCTCCTATGCCTCACCGCATTACAAATATGGATCAGAAACCAGTGAAGGGCTGTCAAGGGGCTCAACTCACTTCTGTGTACATGTGTTACTGGTAGCCAAAGAAGTACAATCATTAAATTTGTATCTTGCTGGCAGCCGAAGGGTAAAAATACTGCACAGTTGTGAAAAACATAGATCATGGGATCAAGTTAGCAGTGAGGTTAACGCAGAGCTCTTGGGGAGGGGGGGGGGGTGACCCCAACTAGCTACCATTGTGCCCAGACCAGAATTTTTATGGAAAGCTGGCAACCCTAATAGTCATCTATAAAAGAAATTTTATTAGCAGGCGCCACACCATGTCTTAAGGTATCCTGAATGGTCTGTTTATCGAGCTCTGTCATCTCTTTGCTCCGGAGAAGCAATGCTTTACTGAGACCAAACAACAAATCTGGTTAACCAATGACAAGAGGCATGCGGGTATAGCCACCAATCAGCAGCTAGCTCCATGTAGTGCATTGCAACTCCTAAGTCTGACTAGGTATATTCTTCAACAAAGCATACAAAGAGCACAAAGTAAGCATCATCATAGAAGTAGCAAATCCAATCCTCCACACCTCACAAGGAGCTAACTATACATGTTTCAGGCTGATCATAGACTGGCTCATAGAAGTAAACTGAAAAATCTTCTAAAATGGCATGCTCTATCTAAATCATAAACATTTCATTTTGACTTTAGTGTCCCTTTAAGCATACGTATGTCCTGTCAACCAATCTAGATATCAGAGATGAAGTTGAATGCTTATTACACTTACAAGGTTTTTTTTTTTTTTGAGAAACTAGGGGATAGAGGGACTTTTCAAACATGGATCAGTCTAGATAGGAATAGATCTGCTGAATGCCTTTGTGCGCCAGCGCCCAATGCATGTGCATCATTCAGAAGCCACCGACTTCAGACACTAGTTCCTGACTGGAACCACAGAGCGGGGTCTTAACAAGGTAATAAAGGGTACTATTAAGCTATATTTTATTATATGTGGTGCGCTGTAGGTTGGTTCAATGATTGAAACAAACATGGTTTTTTTTAACCAAGAGATGACTCCATGACTGATGTATTTTTTGTTGCTTTGTGGGTGGTTTCTAAGTCACCAAGTTACAATTCTTCACTGTATTTCTTGGAACTCAGTCTATGGAATCGGATTATTGACATTTTCATAATCGCAAATGTTCTCTCGGATGTTTGTGTATTGTGTGAATCTCTCCCCTCTGCAACTGAAGAAAAATCTAATTACGTCTCTATTTTCTGTCTAACAATATTGCACCTGAGACTGAAGTCTGCTCAACAAGATTTTTCATCATGAAAGGTCATTTTAGCCAAATAATGTTTTGCATACTTAAATGGGGGGATATTATTGCTAATTTCTCAACTGAACCATTCTATTCAAAAAATGGAAGTCTTGCTTATTGTAACTGCATTTAAACAAAATCATCAATTCAACAGACTCTTTGTCCAAATTAATTTTAATAGATAACCACTACATCAAATGATGTTGAAAGGGTTTTCTGATAACAAAAGAATGCACTTTCAAAGCTACTTTTTTGCAATGCAAATTATAAGCAATGACAAGCATTTCTTTTTAAATTCACTGAAGGTGCTCTACATAATAAAATTTTTGTGTTTTTTTTCTCCTCTACGGTTAACAAAAACGCTGCAGCAAACTCTTTCTGGAAATCTGTAAAGAGACTGATGGTGAAAATAGCGGCTAACGGATTACCAGCAGTTGCCGCAGTTTGGGTGAACTTGTATAAAATAAAGCAACACTTCTGACTGTGCTGTTACAGCTTGATCAAGCAAAGATGCTTCTAGTAAAAGATATCACTGTTTTAGCGTTAACATTTTTCTCTGCACGTGAAGCATAGCTAAATGTTGTCACTGCACCCACATTTTAAATAATGCAGCTGTTCAGATCATCACTGGGGCTTGAATCATGTCAGAAATGAACAAACTGAGTAATTACAAGATGGTACAAGCAACTTAGGCTTTCTGAGCAAGTGCTGTGTTTAAAATGCTGGTGCACGGTGCATACTTAAATACATTTTTGAAACAGCTATAGCTTTTATTAGAAGCATTTTTGCTAATGCATGTATATTACAAAAATACTTCTGTTCAATACCGAAATGCACCCATGTGGTTTCCAATTTTGGCTGGAATAACCCTTTAAACTTAAATACATTTACAGTAGTATCCAGTGCTACTGCTACAAGCCATTCCAATTGATTATCATCATGCAATCTTGATTGCTTGGCTACCAATCCACCAACATTAATGCCAGAATCTTCCAAGGTGGATCTTTTGCTACTTGTCTGAGAATTAGTAGCATAGTCTTATTGGCCATAGAGAAAGTATTGCAATGAATCTTGCTTGTTCCTTTATGATTCTAGACAGAAACTGGGGTAACAATGATGGGGGGGGGGGGGTGTGCAAATCAGTTAAAAATTCCAAATATGAGGGGGCGTCTCCAGGCAGCGACTGACCGGTCGCAATTCTCTAGAGCTCCAGGAGAAATAAAGTTAATCCGCCGATCATCATAACTCTACAGCATCTAACAAATTTACGTCTGGCATCGTAATTGTCAATGTACATAGATTATTCTATCAGCCTAAACCGCTGTATTTATGACCCAGGGGACGGAGTTGGACAACTAAGGCCTGTAGAGGCAGCATTTATAAAGGTAGTGCACCCCCCCGAGCCACCGGGGTATCCAGCCAGAATGGAGTACATCCAATAACCAAGACAGCATAATAGACTCTCTCAAGCTTATACTATCTACAAATACAGTCACAAATGGCCGATCAGCATAACATACATAAGTGGCGACACAGAAACTACCTACAGCTATGTAGAATGACAACCTCTTCGATAACCTGGACTTTCACTTCACAAAAAATTGAACTATATTTCAAGTACTAATAGATAAAATACCCTCAGTGCAAGACATACAGATTCTGATTGATAAACTCACTCCTGCAAGACTTAACCACTTCTGAAGCATCGGAATGAGGAAAAACCACATAATACAGAGAACTCCCTATCTGATGCCGCGCAGGACGACGATAACAAGCCATCAAACACCACCACGAAACCAACGATCACACCAACATCAATGGAAAACAAGCGCAATATAAAGGAAGACCCAGATCGGCACTACTATCATGCAACCTGCTTCTCTTATACTTCAAAAGCAGCAGCGAGGAGAAGCACTGCCAAATACCATAAAATGGTGCAGAAGAAAGTGTCTCACAATCTTCTGAATAGCACATTGCATGAAACCTCAACACCTACTCTTAACGGCAAACGAAACCCATCTTCCTCTGCAGCATTGCCCTCAGTTTCTGATGGACTGACATGCTGGTCGCGGTGGACAGAACAAAAAAACTCAGTCAGCGTGGATGCTTTGGGAGCTCGGGGGGGGGGGGGGGGGGACTCCCAGAGGGCCACGGACTTGGAAACACCATGTCTCCTAATAAGCAGCAGTGAACCGGATAGTAAATTAGACCCCACTTCAAGGATAAGGACTCTTAATTACATTATCAGATCCAGAAGGGAGATCCTCTCTTTGTGCAGACACCGGGACTTGGCTCTATTCTCGAGCAAATAGTGAGGATGGAAGATGTGCATATAATGAATCATAGACCCTAAACCTTTAGCTTAAAGCTTATTAATGGACTCTTTATGAAATTAAATACTATATACTTTGTTTGAAAATTGTTTAAGTCCAAAAGGCATTTGGTTAATAAATCCCTAGTATTAGATATCGTAATAACTACTAAAAATCCAGGCTCACATATATGGCTCTTTTTACATAATACAGCTGTTAAATATACACCTTTCTCCCTGTTTTGCGGCCGAAGCCACATGAAGGATACATCTCATTACCATGATTATAATGTACCAACACACCCCTAAAGGCATAAAAAGCTGTCTGAACCCTTGGGAATTTTACATCAATAGTGAGCCCTTATACCCAAACACCTATAACACCTCATTATAACCTAGGGATAGATTTATAGAATGTCTTAATATGTGGGTTGTTGAGCATTAAACTCCACATGGCATTGCAGAAGTAATAGTATAAACTTCAAAGATTGGTTATTACTATATATAAGTTTAAAACAGTTTATTTAGAAATATTAGTAAGTTGGTATAGAGTTATTTTAGTAAGATGGATGTGCATTTGATTCTGGCTACTGCATACACTTTCTCAAAGAGAAGAGAGAGTACAATAATCCTTCTCACTCACTAGCTAAGTTTAACAAGCAAACAGGATGCAGTTATTCCTTATGTTAAATCACTTAATTTCCCTCTTATCTAAAACAAATTTGTTTTAACTGCAGTACAGGTCCAAGAGTGGCCTGGACCAAAATGTAAGCGTGAGGGTAAAAATGAGGACAAATGTAATCAAGCCTTCCTATAGTTATCAAGTATGAAGTTTACACAAATATATGATGTAACACTTGTACTTTTCATGATTTGTACATATTTTTTTTTTTTTGGTCCTTAATAAAAAATAAAAATAAAATTCCAAATATGAGAAATGTGACCTCCAACTGAGAAACCATATCAGTGACGTATATCATGAGTCTTGCTGGACACTGAAACATCTATTTATAACCACTTATCACTACCTCACTTGTAAAACTACCCAGCTACTCTGGGTTCAGGTGCCATTACAACACAGATGAGGTACAAATTTATTCTTCTCTCTTAACCATTCCCCCTCTCTAATGAACCATGTTGACAAAGATCTATCCAAAAATCTCTTCCTAAAGGGCTATGGGTGGAACACCATGAAATATAGGTTTTAAAAACCAGATGATCAATTTTCCTTGAAACAGTTTTACAAGCTTGTAACATAGTATTAATTACGGAGTCAGAGAAACCTCTATGTCATAGTACTAAGCGTTCAATTTCCATACCTTAAAATTTAATAATTTGAGATCCTGATGGAAAAACGGACCTTGAGACAGAAGGTCCGGCCTTAACGGAAGTGGCCAAGGTTGGCAACTGGACATCCGAACAAGAACCGCATACCAAAACCTGTGTGGCCACGCTGGAGCCACCAGCAACACAAACAATTGTTCCATGATGATTTTGGATATCACTTGGAAGAAGAACTAGAGGTGGAAAAATGTAAGCAGGATGATAACACCAAGGAAGTGCCAGCGCATCCACTGCTTCCGCCTGAACATCCCTGGACCTGGACAGGTATCTGGGAAGTTTCTTGTTTAGATGAGAGGCCATGAGATCTATCTCTGGAAGACCCCACATCTGAATAATCTAAGAAAACATCTGTATGGAGAGACCACTCCCCTGGATGTAAAGTCTGACGGCTGAGATAATCCGCCTCCCAATTGTCTACACCTGAGATATGCACCGCAGAGATTAGACAGGAGATGGATTCCGCCCAAGCAAGTATCCTAGATACTTCTTTCATTGCTTGGGGACTGTGAGTCCCACCCTGATGATAGACATATGCCACAGTTGTGATATTGTCTGTCTGAAAGCAAATTAACGGTTCTCTCTTCAACAGAGGCCAAAACTGAAGAGCCCTAAAAATTGCACGGAGTTCTAAAATATTGATTGGTAATCTCGCCTCTTGAGATTTCCAAACCCCTTGGGCGGTCAGAGATCCCCAAACAGCTCCCCAACCTGAAAGACTTGCGTCTGTAGTGATCACAGTCCAGGTTGGCCGAACAAAGGAGGCCCCTTGAACTAAACGCTGGAGATTTAACCACCACATCAGAGAGTGTTGAATATTGGGATTTAAGGATATTAACTGTGATATCTTTGTATAATACCTGCACCATTGATTCAATATGCAAAGCTGAAGAGGTCTTATGTGAAAACGAGCAAAAGGAATCGCGTCCGATGCTGCAGTCATGAGGCCTAAAACTTCCATGCACATAGCCACTGAAGGGAATGACAGACTGAAGGTGCCGACAGGCTGCAACCAATTTCAAACGTCTCTTGCCTGTTAGAGACAGAGTCATGGACACTGAATCTATTTGGAAACCTAAAGGGGTGACCCTTGTCTGAGGAATCAAGAAACATTTTGGTAAATTGATCCTCCAACCATGTCTTTGAAGAAACAACACTAGTTGATTTGTGTGAGATTCTGCAGAACGTAAAGACTGAGCTAGTACCAAGATATTGTCCAAATAAGGAAACACCGCAATACCCTGCTCTCTGATTACAGAGAGTAGGGCATCTAGAACCTTGGAAAAGATTATAGGAGCTGTTGCTAGGCCAAATGGAAGAGCAACAAATTGGTAATGCTTGTCTAGAATAGAGAATTTCAGGAACTGATAATGTTCTGGATGAATCGAAATATGAAGGTATGCATTCTGCAAGTCTATTGTAGACATATTATGTCCTTGCTGAACAAAAGGCAGAATAGTCCTTATAGTCACCATCTTGAAAGTTGGTACTCTTACATAGCGATTCAACATTTTCAGATCCAGAACTGGTCTGAATGAATTTTCCTTCTTTGGGACAATGAATAGATTTGAATTAAACCCCAGACCCTGTTCCTGAAAAGGAACCGGCATGATTACCCCTGAAGACTCCAGGTCTGAAACACATTTCAGGAAAGCCTGAGCTTTTACTGGATTTGCTGGGATACGTGAGAGAAAGAATCTTCTCACAGGAGATCTTACTCTGAATCCTATTCAATACCCTTGAGAGACAATGCTCTGAATCCATTGATTTTGGACAGAATTTATCCAAAAATCCTTGAAAAACCTTAATCTGCCCCCTAGAAGCTGAGCTGGAATGAGGGCCGCACCATCATGCAGACTTAGGGGCTGACTTTGTTTTTTTAAATGGCTTGGATTTATTCCAATTTGAGGAAGGCTTCCAAATGGAAGCAGATTCCTTGGGGGAAGGATTATATTTTTGTTCCTTATTTTGACGAAAGGAACGAAAACGGTTAGAAGCCTTAGATTTGCCCTTAGGTTTTTTATCCTGAGGCAGAAAAACCCCTTTTCCTCCAGTAACAGTTGAAATAATAAAATCCATCTGAGAACCAAATAAATTATTACCTTGGAAAGAAAGAGATAATCTAGATTTAGATGTCATATCAGCATTCCAAGATTTAAGCCACAAAGCTCTTCTAGCTAAAATAGCTAAAGACATGGATCTTACATCAATTTTGATAATATCAAAAATGGCATCACAAATAAAATGATTAGCATGTTGCAGTAAACGAACAATGCTACATATTTCAGAATCCAACTCTTGTTGCGCTAAATTCTTCAACCAAAAAGTTAATGCAGCCGCAACATCAGCCAAAGAAATTGCAGGCCTGAGAAGATGACCTGAATATAAATAGGCTTTCCTTAGATAGGATTCAAGATTCCTATCTAAAGGATCTTTAAACAAAGTACTGTCTTCCATAGGAATAGTGGTACGTTTAGCAAAAGTAGAAATAGCCCCATCAACTTTGGGGATTTTTTCTCAAAACTCTATAGAAATTGCTGGCAAAGGATACAGTTTTTTTAACCTTGAAGAAGGAATAAAAGGAGTACCTGGCTTATTCCATTCCTTAGAAATCATATCGGAAATAGCATCAGGAATAGGAAAAACCTCTGGAGTAACCACAGGAGGTTTAAAAACAGCATTTAAATGCTTACTAGTCTTAATGTCAAAAGGACTAGTTTCCTCAATATCCAAAGTAATTAAACCCTTCTTTTAACAAAGAACGAATATACTTTATTTAAAACAAATAAGTAGATTTGTCAGTGTCAATATCTGAGGAAGGATCTTCTGTCTCAGATAGATCCTCATCAGAGGAGGATAAATCATTATGTTGCCGGTCATTTAAAATTTCTTCAACTTTATGAGAAGTTTTAAAAGACCTTTTACGTTTATTAGAAGGCGGAAATGCAGACAAAGCCTTCTGAATAGAATCAGTAACAAATTCTTTAAAATTCATAGGTATATCATGTACATTAGAAGTTAAAGGAACTGCAACTGGCAATGCACTATTACTGATGGATACATTCTCTGCGTGTAAAAGTTTATCATGACAACTATTACAAATAACATTCGGAGATATAATTTCCACAATCTTACAACAAATGCTCTTAGCTTTGGTAGAACCGATGTCAGGCAGCAACGTTCCAACAGATACTTCTGAGGCAGGATCAGATTGAGACATCTTGCAAAATGTAAAAGAAAAAAACAACATATAAAGCAAAATTTTCAATTTCCTTATATGACAGTTTCAGGAATGGGAAAAAAATGCAAACAGCATAGCCCTCTGACATAGAGAAAGGCAAGAGGCAAACGGCAATGGGGTATAAAACTACTGAAAAATTTGGCGCCAAGTATGACGCCCAACGTGAGAGAAAATTTTTTGGCGCCAACAACATCCGGAAATGACACACTTGTGTTACTAACGACGCAACCGTGTGTAAGACTCCCGCGTCAACTACGACGCCGGAAGTGACGAACTAGCATCAACGAAAGTACTTTTCGTGCCAAAAATTCTCGTGCCAAGAATGATGCAATAAAGTCTAACATTTGGCACACCCGCGGGCCTAATGCTGCCCGCAATTTCAAAGTAAAAAGTAGTCAATTTGAAAAAAAAAAGACTAAACCCCAGGTAAGAAAAAAATATTTCTTAATATGTTTAATTTCCCAAATATGAAACTGACAGTCTGCACAAGGAAATACATGAAATATTTAGAACTTTATATAAATGCATAAAGTGTCAGACCATAGCTGGGGTGTCTTAAGTAATAAAAAACATACTTACCAAAAAGACACCCATCCACATATAGCAGATAGCCAGACCAGTACTGAAACAGTTATCAGTAGAGGTAATGGTATATGAGAGTATATTGTCGATCTGAAAAGGGAGGTAGGAGATGAATCTCTACGACCGATAACAGAGAACCTATGAAATAGACCCCCGTTAGGGAAATCATTGCATTCAATAGGTGATACTCCCTTCACATCCCTCTGACATTTGCTGTACTCTGAGAGGAATCGGGCTTCTAAATACTGAGAAGCGCATGTCAACGTAGAAATCTTAGCACAAACTTGCTTCACCACCTCCATAGGAGGCAAAGTTTGTAAAACTGAATTGAGGGTGTGGTGAGGGGTGTATTTATAGGCATTTTGAGGTTTGGGAAACTTTGCCCCTCCTGGTAGGATTGTATATCCCATACGTCACTAGCTCATGGACTCTTGCCAATTACATGAAAGAAATATAAGCAGGTTGGTAACACCAAGGAACTGCTAAGGCATCCACCATCTCCGCCTGAGGATCCCTGGACCTGGAAAGGTATTTGGGAAGCTTCTTGTTTAGACAAGAGGCCATCAGATCTATTTCTGGAAGACCCCACATCTGTACAAGATGTAAAAAAACAACTGGATGGAGAGACCACTCCCCCGGATGTAAAGTCTGACTATTGACATAATCCGCTTCCCAATTGTCTAGACCTGGGATATGAATCGCAGAAATTTGACAAGAGTTGGATTCCGCCCAAGAAAGTCTCCGAGACACATCCTTCATTGCTGAAGTACTGAGAGTCCCTCCTTGATGATTGACATATGCCACTGTTGGGATTTAAGTATATTAGTTGTGATATCCGAGTATAATCCCTGCACCATTGGTGCAACATGCAAAGCTTTAGAGGCCTCATATGAAAATGAGCAAAGGGGATCACGTCCGATGCTGCAGTCATGAGACCTAAACTTCCATGCACATAGCCACTAAAGGGAATGATAGAGACTGAAGGTTTAGACAAGCTAAAAAGTAACTTCATTCATCTCTTGTCTGTCAGAGAAAGAGTCATGGACACTAAATCTATCTGGAAACCTAAAAAGGGTGACCCTTGTCTGAGGAATCAAGAAACTCTTTTGTAAATTGATCCTCAAACCATGTTTTTGGAGAAACCACACTAGTTGTTTTGTGTGAGATTCTGCTAAATGAAAAGATTGAGCTAGTACAAAGAAATCATCCAAATAAGGAAAAACGCAATACCCTGCTCTCCTCCTTTAAAAAGATTCTCGGAGCAGTCGCAAGGACAAACGGAAGAGCGACAAATTGGTAATGCTTGTCTAGAAAAGAGAATCTCAGAAAATGATAGTGGTCTGGATAAATTGGTATGTGAAGATAAGCGTCCTGTAAGTCAATTGTGGACATGACATGACGTTGCTGAACAAAAGGCAGAATAGTCCTTATAGTCACCATCTTGAAATGAAAGTTCGGACTCAAAACAATTTTTAAAATGTCAGATCCAGAATTGGTCTAAACAAATCTTCTTTCTTTGGGACAATTAATAGATTTGAATAAAAACCCAAACTCCGTTCCTGCAGAGGAACTGGAACAATCACCCCTGAAACACATTTCCGAAAAGTCTATGCTTTCACAGGGTTTGTTGGAACATGAGAAAGAATCTTCCCATGGGAGATCTTATTTTGAAACCTATTCGATACCCCTGAGAAACAATATTCTGAATCCACTGATTTTGAACAGAAACTGTCCAAATGTGTTGAAATAATTTCAATCTGCCCCCCACCAGTTGAACTGGTTTGAGGGCCACACCTTCATGCAGTCTTAGGGGCTGGATTTGTTTTTTTATAAGGCTTGGATTTATTCCAATTCGGAGATGGTCTCTAATTAGAGCCAGAGGCCTTAGGGAAGGAGAGGCCTTTTGTTCTCTATTCTGACAAAGGGAACTAAAACTTTTGGGAGCTTTAAATTTACCCTTCGATTTTCCTATCTTGGGATAGAAAACTCCCTTTCCCATGGTAATAGTGGAGATAATGGAATCCAATTGAGAACCAAATAAATTACTACCCTGAAATGATAAAGATAGTAATCTAGATTTAGACACCATATCAGCATTCCAAGATTTAAGCCATAAAGCTCTTCTAGTAAGAATAGCTAAAGACATAGATTTAATATCCATCTTAATGACATCAAATATAGCATCACAAATGAAATGATTAGCTTGTTGAAGTAAAATAACAATGATAGACAATTCAGGATCTGTTAACTGTTGAGCTAAACTGTCCAACCAAAAAGTTGAAGCAGTAGCAACATCAACCATATAAATGGCAGGCCTAAGAATATAGCCAGAATGTAAATATGCTTTTCTAAGATAGGATTCAATCTTCCAATCTAAAGGATTCTTAAAGGAAGTACAATCTTCCATAGCAATAATAGTACATTTGGCAAGAGTAGACATAGCCCCATCAACCTTAGGGACTTTTTCCCAAAAATCTAAATTAGCCACAGGTAAAGGATATAGCTTTTTAAACCTAGAAGAAGGGTTAAAAGAAGCACCAAGATTAAACCATTCCTTAGTAAACATACGAGAGAAAGCATCTGAGGGCACCACATCCTGCAGAACCTTTCTACCAAAAGGTCCTGCAGGTTCTGCAGGTTCTCCCAGAAGCAAAAACATCAAAATTTATAAAATTTTGCAAAAGTATGTAAGGATGACCAGGTGGCTGCCTTACAAATCTGCTCCATAGAAGCCTCATTCTTAAAGGCCCAAGAAGAGGCCACAGCTCTAGTCGAGTGAGCCGTAATCCTCTGAGGAGGCTTGTGTTCCACTGTCTCATAAGCCAGACTGATCATACTCCTCAACCAAAAAGATAAAGAAGTTGCAGAGGCCCTTTGCCCCCTGCACCTTCCAGAGTACACAACGAATAAAGACGACGACTGTCTCAACTCCGTGGGTTGAAGGTAAAACTTAAAGGCCCGAACCACATCCAGATTATGAAGTAACCTCTCCTTCTAAGAGGAAGGGTTAGGACACAAGGAAGGAACCACTATTTCCTGCTTAATGTTACGACTCAACACTACCTTGGTAAGAAATCCCAAACCGGTTCAGAACGGCTTTGATAGCATGAAAAACTAAGTAAGGAGGCTCAAATTGTAAGGCCGCCAACTCAGACTCTGCGTGCCGATGCAATATCCAATAACAACAGTGCCTTCCATGAGAGAATCTTAATGTCCAGGGCATGCATAGGCTGAAACAGAGCCCTCTGCAAAACCTTAAGCACCAAGTTTAAGCTCCAGGGAGGAGCCGGATTCCTGAAGAACGGTCTTATCCTAACCAGAGCCTGAACAAAAGGACAGAATGTCAGGAAGCTCCGCAAGCTTCTTATGCAATGATACCGATAAAGCCGAAATCTGTCCCCTTAGGGAACTGGTGACAAGACCCTTATCCAGACCATCCTGGAGAAAGGCCAAAATCCTGGATACCTTGACCTTGTGCCATGGGTATCCTCGTTCCTCACACCAGGACAGGTAGGTCCTCCACACCTTGTGGTAGATGTGTCTAGTGACCGGCTTCCTGACCTGGACGAGAGCGTCGATTACTCTCTCTGAAAAACTCTTTTGGCTAAGACTAGGCGTTCAATCTCCACACAGTCAGCCTCATATAATCAGATTTTGATGTAGAAAAGGACCTTGAACTAGCCGATCCTTGTGACAAGGTAACTTTCACGGTGGATATGAAGACATCGCCACTAGATCTGCAAACCATGTCCTCCGCGGCCACGACAGAGCAATCAGAGTAGCCAAAGCTTGCTCCTAATTGATGCGGGCCACTACTCGAGGTAGAAGAGGCAACGGTGAAAATATGTAGATTAGGTTGAAGTCCCAGGGTACCGCCAAGGCATCTGTCAGTTCCACCTGGGGATCCCTGGATCGGCACCCGTATCTGGGTAGCTTGCAATTGAGTCTGGACGCCATGAGATCTATTTCTGGCGTCCCCCAGCTGATGCTGATCTAAGCAAACATCTTGGGGTGGAGAGACCATTCCCCTGGATGAAATGTCTGTCTGCTCAGAAAATCCGCTTCCCAGTTGTCCACACCTGGAATGTGGATTGCTGAGAGCAAACAATTGTGAGTCTCTGCCCATTCCAGAATCTGAGATACTTCCCTCATTGCTAGGGAGCTTCTCGATCTCCCATGGTGGTTTATGTAAGCCACTGAGGTGATGCCGTCCTATTAGAATCTGATGAATTGGGACGACCCCAGAGGGGGCCAAGCCTTCAGAGTGTTGAATATCGCTTGAAGTTCCAGAATATTTATAGGTAGACTCAATTCCTCTTGAGTACATCTGCCTTGTGCCTTTCTGCCACCTCAAATGGCTTCCCATCCTGATAGACTCGCATTTGTGGTTACAATCTCCGAGGATGGTCTCAGGAAGGAAGTCCTCTGAGACAATTGGCCCAGTCGGGTCCACCAAGATAGGGACTCCCTCACCGGTCTGTCCAGAGATATCTGTTGGGACAAATCTGAATTATCGCAGTTCCATTGTCTCAACATGCACAGCTGAAGAGATCCGAAGATGTAACCTGATGAAGAGCATGACATCTATGCTGGATACCATGAGCCCGATTACCTCCATACACTTGGAAACAGATGCCCTGGAGGATGTCTGCAGGGCTAGACAGTTGGACACAAGCTTGCAACGTCTCTGGTCTGTCAGAAATATATTAATTGCAGAAGAATCTAGTATCGTACCCAGGAACTCCACACTGTTGCTGGGGACCAATGAACTATTTCCTTATTTTATCTTCCACCCGTGGGAGCAAAGTAGAAAGAGGAGAGCTATCAAATGATCCTCCGCCAGACTGTAGGATGGAGCCTGGAAAAGGATATCATCCAGATACGGAGCCACTGCAATCCCTCTGGCTCTCGCTACTGCGAGAAAAGCTCCCAGTAGCTTTGTAAAGACTCTTGGGGCCGTCGCCAGACCAAACGGAAGTGCCACAAACTGGAAGTGCTGGTCCAGGAAGGCGAACCTTAGAAATTTGAAGTGATCCTTGTGGATTGGAACATGAAGGTAAGCATCCTTCAGGTTTATAGTCATAAATTGCCCCTCTTGAACCAGTGGCAACATTGACCTGATCGTCTCCATCTTGGACGGGACTGACAAAAACTTGTTTAGGGCCTTTAGGTCCAGAATTGGACAAAACGTGCCCTCCTTCTTTGGGACCACAAAAAGGTTTGAATATTACCCCAGACCTCTTTCTGGCGGATGAACTGGGATGATTACCCCGAGAGATGAGAGATCCTTCACACACCCCATGAAGGCGTCTCTTTTCTGGACTTGAAGAGATGTTTGACAGGAGGAACCTGCCTCTGGGCGGAATACGATTTGAAACCTATCCTGTACCCCTAGGCGATGACCTCCAGGACCGAAGGGTCTGTAACGTCTCCCCTCCAGGCCCCCACAAAAAGATATAGTCTGCCACCTACCTGGTCCAAGGATGGGTCGGGGGCCGCCCCTTCATGCCGACGGGCTTCTTGTTCTGCTTGGACTTGTTCCAAGAGTTTGCTGGCTTCCAAAATTCCTTGGATTGCTCAGATTTTGCGGAAGGCTGAGACTTGCCTGCACGAAAGGGACGAAAAGTAGATCCCTTAGGTTTGGCTTTCTTATCCTGGAGGTAAGAAGGCACCCTTGCCACCCGTGACTGTAGATATGATAGAATCCAGGCCAGGGCCAAACAAAACCTTCCCCTTGAATGGTAGGGAAAGGAAGCGAGACTTAGACGTCATGTCAGCAGACCACGATTTTAGCCACAGAGCCCTGCGAGCTAAAACAGAAAACCCCGACATCTTAGCATTCAGGCGAATAATCTACATGTTAGCATCACAAATGAACGAATGCGCTACCCTTAAGGCTTTGATTCGATCCAAAGTCTCATCGAGGGGTGTCTCCACCTCGATCATTGCTGATAGTGCGTCACACCAATAGGTAACCGCACCAGCCGCTGCTGGTCGGAAAACGAACCCCGTCAGTTAGAACATCTTCCGCAACATGGACTCCATCTTTTTATCCATGGGTTCCTTAAAAGAGGAGCTATCCTCAAGCGGAATGGTCGCTCTGTCAAGCTGTGTGTCCGGAACGGGGAAAAGCTTTGTAAAAGAAGACGAGGGAGGAAAGGGCGAACCCAGTTTCCCCAATTCATTCTTAATAATGTTTGCCATTTTAATAGGAAACCCTATCCAGTTTAGGGATCGAAGGTTCCTCCGGGAGTTTCAGTTCCGGAACCTCCAGCGTAGCAAGCACTTCCTTCAGCAGGAAACGCAAATGCTCCATCTTAAATTTGAAATCTAATTCCTCTGCAGGCGGAGGAATTAGAAGTAGCCGATTCCGACCCAAAAGCGACATCCTCCGATAAGTCTGAGTTGTCCACCTCAGCGGATAATCTGTCTGAGTTATCCAGCGGAGTCGAAGACCCCTGAGACGGATAACAGTGCCGTACCTTCCGCTTGTGCTTAGGACGAGGCATCGCATTTATGGCTGCAGAAACCGCCGTCTGCAACTGATCAGCGAAGTCTGGAGGCCAAAGGGCCCCTCCCGCGGGAAGATTAGTAGTGCCCTGGGGAACTGCTTGTGTAATGGGAGATGCTTGTAAGGAACGCACCTTGCGGGACGGAGAACCCTCAGGAGGTGGACGGCTCAGTCGTACTAAATACTTTATTCTTTTTTTTAACTAGTAATATTGTCATAACATGTGGAACAGAGCTGTAACAGTGGATCCACCGGAACCTCCTCACAGTATACACAGTTAGTAGGTTTAGATAAAGAAGGAGTATCCTCCAACATATCAGAGTCCTCCATAGCTTGCGCCTTTATTACGGACTTGATTATTGATTAAATGGCACCTTTATATCCCAATGGCCGGGGCACATGCCACCTCCTGTGACCCGGACTAGCAGAAACCGCTTTCATTTCCTCCGAAACACAGGTCGAGAAAGAGGAAGTTACTGAGGACTCACCCGGTCAACATGGAGTGCCATGCAGGACCGCCCCTGCACTGAGCGAGAGATGCGCCAAAAAAGCCTGCCTCAAACTCTAACTGTTCCACACTGACAGAGCTTCATCTCACACAAGTGCATCAAAAAACAAACATTATTATGTATATTAAAATCCCCCCTGTTCCATAAACCCCTTCCGAGGATATTACCCTAGATTCTATACAAATAAAAGGAGTCACACTGTGACCCTGTCTTCTTGCGTTACCATATATATATGTAGCGTTGCTCCCGACATTGACTTGAGAGAATAAAAAGCAGGCAGTGAAACTCGTCAACACTGATTGCTCAAGGAGCTGGTAATATAAGTCGGGATGGTTTCGCAGAAGAACTCCCCCTACATCTCCGGACTCTAACTTTCACAAATGCTTAAAACTCTAGTCCCATGGTGAAGAGTACTAGCCTCCATAAGAGACTACTCTGAATCTTCTGACACTTCTCTGCCAACCTCCTGTGACGAAAGGCAAAGAATGACTGGGGGGTGAGGGAAGTGGGGGAGGTATTTAAGGCAAATGCTTATGATAAAACAAATTATACAAAAGTAAAATCAAAAGCAAGCAACCTAGCCCTGTATGAATCAAATGAGAGCAGAGAGCAAAAGAGGGAGAGACTTAATATAACAAATTTTGGCTAAAGAATTGCGCAAACGCAGAGAAAAAAACTTTTGGTGCCAAAGCTTAACAAATTAAATGACGCGACTCCGCGCCAAAAAAACTTGCAAGAAAGTCGCAAGAAATTACGCGACCCGCGTCACGCAGGCGCAACTTCACGCCAACATTTTTTGCACCAAAAATGTTGCAATAAGAAGTAACATTTTGCGTCATTGCGAGCCTAAGCCCTCGAAAATTTTGGAAAAAAAAAAAAAGACTCCAAGTTACAACTAACTGGAACCCCAGGTAAGCCTAAAAACTCCCATAAACATAATTTCCATGCTGAAACTGTTAGACTGCAAAGGTAAATACACAGACCTGACTCATGGCAAATATATACAATATACATTTAAAACTTTATAAGATAAAGTGCCAAACATAGCTAAGAGTGTCTTAAAAAATGATATATACCAGAAGACACCAATCCACATATAGCAGACAGCCAAACCAGTACTGAAACATCGGCAGAGGTAATGGTAGAGGAGTATAATGTTGATCTGTAAAGGGAGGCAGCAGATGAATCCCTGCGACCGATTACAGAGAGCCCTAGAATAGATTTCCCATAGGTGAAAACATGGCATCATTGGGCAATACTCCCTTCACATCCCTCAAACACTGTACTTTGAGAGGAAAAGGGCTTCAATATACTTAGAAGCGCCTATCACAGAAGAAAATCAAGCACAACTTGCTTCACCACCCCCATGGGAGGCAAAGTTTGTAAAAAACATAATTTATGTAAGAACTTACCTGATAAATTCATTTCTTTCATATTAACAAGAGTCCATGAGCTAGTGACGTATGGGATATACATTCCTACCAGGAGGGGCAAAGTTTCCCAAACCTCAAAATGCCTATAAATACACCCCTCACCACACCCACAAATCAGTTTAACGAATAGCCAAGAAGTGGGGTGATAAGAAAAAAAGTGCGAAGCATATAAAATAAGGAATTGGAATAATTGTGCTTTATACAAAAAAATCATAACCACCACAAAAAAGGGTGGGCCTCATGGACTCTTGTTAATATGAAAGAAATGAATTTATCAGGTAAGTTCTTACATAAATTATGTTTTCTTTCATGTAATTAACAAGAGTCCATGAGCTAGTGACGTATGGGATAATGACTACCCAAGATGTGGATCTTTCCACACAAGAGTCACTAGAGAGGGAGGGATAAAATAAAGACAGCCAATTCCTGCTGAAAATAATCCACACCCAAAATAAAGTTTAACAAAAAACATAAGCAGAAGATTCAAACTGAAATCGCTGCCTGAAGAACTGTTCTACCAAAAACTGCTTCAGAAGAAGAAAAGACATCAAAATGGTAGAATTTAGAAAAAGTATGCAAAGAGGACCAAGTTGCTGCTTTGCAGATCTGGTCAACCGAAGCTTCATTCCTAAACGCCCAGGAAGTAGATACTGACCTAGTAGAATGAGCTGTAATTCTCTGAGGCGGAATTTTACCCGACTCAACATAGGCAAGATGAATTAAAGATTTCAACCAAGATGCCAAAGAAATGGCAGAAGCTTTCTGGCCTTTCCTAGAACCGGAAAAGATAACAAATAGACTAGAAGTCTTACGGAAAGATTTCGTAGCTTCAACATAATATTTCAAAGCTCTAACAACATCCAAAGAATGCAATGATTTCTCCTTAGAATTCTTAGGATTAGGACATAATGAAGGAACCACAATTTCTCTACTAATGTTGTTGGAATTCACAACTTTAGGTAAAAATTCAAAAGAAGTTCGCAACACCGCCTTATCCTGATGAAAAATCAGAAAAGGAGACTCACACGAAAGAGCAGAAAATTGAGAAACTCTTCTAGCAGAAGAGATGGCCAAAAGGAACAAAACTTTCCAAGAAAGTAATTTAATGTCCAATGAATGCATAGGTTCAAACGGAGGAGCTTGAAGAGCTCCCAGAACCAAATTCAAACTCCAAGGAGGAGAAATTGACTTAATGACAGGCTTTATACGAACCAAAGCTTGTACAAAACAATGAATATCAGGAAGAATAGCAACCTTTCTGTTGAAAAAGAACAGAAAGAGCAGAGATTTGACCTTTCAAGGAACTTGCGGACAAACCCTTATCTAAACCATCCTGAAGAAATTGTAATATTCTCGGTATTCTAAAAAAAATGCCAAGAAAAATGATGAGAAAGACACCAAGAAATATAAGTCTTCCAGACTCTATAATATATCTCTCTGGATACAGATTTACGAGCCTGTAACATAGTATTAATCACAGAGTCAGAGAAACCTCTTTGACCAAGAATCAAGCGTTCAATCTCCATACCTTTAAATTTAAGGATTTCAGATCCTGATGGAAAAAAGGACCTTGAGACAAAAGGTCTGGTCTTAACGGAAGAGTACACGGTTGGCAAAAGGCCATCCGGACAAGATCCTCATACCAAAACCTGTGAGGCCATGCCGGAGCTACCAGCAGAACAAACGAGCATTCCTTCAGAATCTTGGAGATTACTCTTGGAAGAAGAACTAGAGGCGGAAAGATATAGGCAGGATGATACTTCCAAGGAAGTGAAAATGCATCCACTGCCTCCGCCTGAGGATCCCGGGATCTGGACAGATACCTGGGAAGTTTCTTGTTTAGATGAGAAGCCATCAGATCTATTTCTGGAAGTTCCCACATTTGAACAATCTGAAGAAATACCTCTGGGTGAAGAGACCATTCGCCCGGATGCAACGTTTGGCGACTGAGATAATCCGCTTTCCAATTGTCCATACCTGGGATATAAACCGCAGAGATTAGACAGGAGCTGGATTCCGCCCAAACCAAAATTCGAGATACTTCTTTCATAGCCAGAGGACTGTGAGTCCCTCCTTGATGATTGATGTATGCCACAGATGTGACATTGTCTTATCTGAAAACAAATGAACAACTCTCTCTTCGGAAGAGGCCAAGACTGAAGAGCTCTGAAAATTGCACGGAGTTCCAAAATATTGATCGGAAATCTCACCTCCTGAGATTCCCAAACCCCTTGTGCCGTCAGATACCCCCATACAGCTCCCCAACCTGTAAAACTAGCATCTGTTGAGATTATAGTCCAGGTCGGAAGAACAAAGAAGCCCCCTGAACTAAACGATGGTGATCTGTCCACCATGTCAGAGAGTGTCATAAAATCGGTTTAAAGATATTAATTGAGATATCTTTGAGTAATCCCTGCACCATTGGTTCAGCATACAGAGCTGAAGAGGTCGCATGTAAAAACGAGCAAAGGAGATCGCATCTGATGCGGCAGTCCTAAGACCCAACATTTCCATGCATAAGGCTACCAAAGGGAATGATTGTGACTGAAGGTTTTGACAAGCTGATATCAATGATAAACTTCTCTTGACTGACAAGGACAGAGTCATAGACACTGAATTTATCTAGAAACCTAAAAAGGTTACCCTTGTCTGAGGAATCAATGAACTGATTGGTAAATTGATCCTCCAACCATGAACTTGAAGAAACAACACAAGTCGATTCGTATGAGATTCTACGAAAATGAGAAGACTGAGCAAGTACCAAGATATCGTCCAAATAAGGAAATACCAACACTCTATTCTCTGAATAGAGAAAGAAGGGCACCGAGAACCTTTGAAAAAAATTCTTGGAACTGAGGCTAGGCCAAACGGTAGAGCCACAAAACTGGTAATGCTTGTCTAAAAAGAGAATCTCAGACACTAAAAGTAATCTGGATGAATCGGAATATGCAGATACACATCCTGTAAATCTATTGTAGACATATAATGCCCTTGCTAAACAAAAAGGCAGGATAGTCCTACAGTAACCATCTTGAATGTTGGTATCCTAACATAACGATTCAATAATGATAGATCCAGAACTGGTCTGAAGGAATTGACCTTCTTTGGTACAATGAAGAGATAAAATAAAACCCCAGCCCCTGTTCCAGAACTGGAACTGGTATAAATACTCCAGCCAACTCTAGATCTGAAACACATTTCAGAAATGCTGAGCCTTGCTGTGTTAACTGGGACACGGGGAAGAAAAGAATCTCTTAGCAGGAGGCCTTAACTTGAAGCCAATTCTGTACCTTTCTGAAACAATGTTTCTGAAACCAGAGATTAAGAACGGAATTGATCCAAATTTCTTTGAAGAAAACGTAATCTGCCCCATACCAGCTGAGCTGGAATAAGGGCCGCACCTTCATAGGTACTTAGGAGCTGGCTATAGGTTTCTATAAAGCTCGGATATATTCCAAACTGGAAATAGTTTCCAAACTGATACCGCTCCTGAGGATGAAGGATCAGGCTTTTGTTCCTTGTTGTGAGGAAAGGAACGAAATGATTATTTACCCTGGAAAGAAAGGGAAAGCAAAGTTGACTTAGAAGACATGTCAGTATTCCAAGTTTAATCCATAAAGCTTTTCTAGCTAAAATAGCTAGAGACATATACCTGACATCAACTCTAATGATATCAAAAGATGGTATCACCAATAAAATTATTAGCATGTTATAAAATAATAATAATGCTATAAAATTATGATCTGTTACTTGTTGCGCTAAAGCTTCTAACCAAAAAGTTGAAGCTGCAGCAACATCCGCTAAAAATATAGCAGGTCTAAGAAGATTACCTGAACATAAGTAAGCTTTTCTTAGAAAGGATTCAATTTTCCTATCTAAAGGATCCTTAAATGAAGTACTATCTGCCATAGGAATAGTAGTACATTAGCAGGAGTAGAGACAGCCCCATAACCTTAGGGATTTTTGTCCCAAAAAAACTCTAATCTGTCAGATGGCACAGGATATAAATTGCTTAAACGTCTAGAAGGAGTAAATAAATTACCCAAATTATTCCATTCCCTGGAAATTACTTCAGAAATAGCATCAGGGAGATAAAACACTTCTGGAATAACTACCTTATTTAAACGTTTACATTTAGTATCAAGAGGACCAGAATCCTCTATTTCTAATGCAAATAACACTTCTTTAAGTAAAGAACGAATAAATTCCATCTTGGACAAATACAAAGATTTATCAGCATCAAAATGATGATGTTCATTTAAAAATTCATCTGAAAAAAAGAGAAGTTTTAAAAGACTTTTATGTATACTAGAAGGAGAAATAACAGACATAGCCTTCTTAATGGATTTAAAATAAATAAAATCTCTTATGTTATCAGGAACACTCTGAAAATTAGATGTTGACGGAACAGCAACAGGTAATGTAACAGTACTAAAGGAAATTTTATCTGCATTAATAAGTTTGACATGACATGCAATACAAATAACAGCTGGAGAAACAGATACCAAAAGTTTATAACAGACTTAGCTTGGTAGCTCCAGCACTGTGCAGTGATTTTCCTGTAGTAACTTCTGACTCGGTTGCAACGTGGAACATCTTGCAATATGTAAAAGAAAAAAACAACATATAAAGCAAAATTGATCAAATTCCTTAAATGACAGTTTCAGGAATGGGAAAAAAATGCCAGTGAACAAGCTTCTAGCAACCAGAAGCAATAAATAATGAGACTTAAATAATGTGGAGACAAAAATGACGCCCAAATTTTTTAGCGCCAAAAAAGACGCCCACATTATTTGGCGCCTAAATGCTTTTGGCGCCAAAAATGACGCCACATCCGGGAGTTTTTGCGCCAAAAAAGTCCGCGCCAAAAATGACGCAATAAAATGAAGCATTTTCAGCCCCCGCGAGCCTAACAGCCCACAGGGAAAAAGTCAAATTTTAAGGTAAAATATGTTAAATTAAAATGCATTATCCCAAATATGAAACTGACTGTCTGGAAAATAAGGAAAGTTGAACATTCTGAGTCAAGGCAAATAAATGTTTGAATACATATATTTAGAACTTTATAAACAAAGTGCCCAACCATAGCTTAGAGTGTCACAGAAAATAAGACTTACTTACCCCAGGACACTCATCTACATGTTTGTAGAAAGCCAAACCAGTACTGAAACGAGAATCAGTAGAGGAAATGGTAAATATAAGAGTATATCGTCGATCTGAAAAGGGAGGTAAGAGATGAATCTCTACGACCGATAACAGAGAACCTATGAAATAGACCCCGTAGAAGGGGATCACTGCATTCAAATAGGCAATACTCTCCTCACATCCCTCTGACATTCACTGCACGCTGAGAGGAAAACCGGGCTCCAACTTGCTGCGGAGCGCATATCAACGTAGAATCTAGCACAAACTTACTTCACCACCTCCATCGGAGGCAAAGTTTGTAAAACTGATTTGTGGGTGTGGTGAGGGGTGTATTTATAGGCATTTTGAGGTTTGGGAAACTTTGCCCCTCCTGGTAGGAATGTATATCCCATACGTCACTAGCTCATGGACTCTTGTTAATTACATGAAAGAAACTAAGGTATGAGTGAAGTGGGACATGTATTTATAGGCATTTAGAGGTTTGGGAATCTTTGCCCCCTCCTGGTAGGAATGTATATCCCATAAGACACTAGCTCATGGACTCTTGCCACTTACATGAAAGAAAAGTGAGAAATAATGACCTGCACTGACCCAGACGTCACCTTTGAATTGCTCATACAGAACTTCTTCTATGTAGCTCCACTCCGATACCAGTGTTCAGTGAAGTAGCCAGGTGGGGGCAGTGTAATACTTATAACATGTTGAGCTATCCAAAGCACAAAATAATTACATAATTTAACAACATTAGTTATTGATAATTTGACCAATTAAAAAAATGAAAATGTTAATGTTATCTAATTGTAGCTTAATAATGGCTTACATTTTAGCCAGGTGGTCAGAAGAATTATCTGGGTGGGGTGTCCATTAAATAGGTCCTGGGGAGAACACAGCTATAGGATGCTGTACCCCCCAGTTTCTCCCACTATTTTCAGAGCTTTACAAATCTCACTTTTGTCATATTAAGAAAAGTCAATCCTCTTATTTCCCTAAAGGGACAAACTTGATTACAAGATTTTGCCGATATGTTAATTTATTGAACAGCAACTGAAGACTGAACAGTATAACTTGTATGCTGCAATTTTTTTTTCAATGGCTAAACTGTTATAACCACTTGTCTTATTTGGAGGATTTGTGATCGGAGTGAACAGGGCTTTCTAATGTCATTTTGTTAGCAAAATTTGCATCATTTTGTAGTATGTTATCTTATCACCCCTGCTGAGTCCAATTAGGAACATTCATGTGGCAGCGTTATTGAAGTTCTCAGAATTTCCCGTTCTATGAATTGGAAAACCCATCATTTTCATGGTTAAAGTACAGAAAAGGGGAGCAAAAATAAATTGTGTCCCTTTAATGAAGACATTAAAATTATACAACTATACCACGACTTTTTTGTGAACTTTAATTGTGCTGCTTAGCAGGCTAAAGAGAAATTGGTCCCATTCGCTTTTACCTAGTACATAAAATAATTACACTTTAAACATAAATAAAAAACTGGTTAACTTACCACTAGAGGGCAGTAAATGCCCATAAATCAAGTGCTTAGAAAAAGCAAATTCAAACTCACTAGATTAAAGAAAAGTACAGTATACACATTGTTATTAGGACAGTGTAGCCTAATGTTTTTCCACTCTATTTTGCTCCCAATGATCCATTTTATTTGATGGAGTGTATTAAATAATTTACTAAATAGCTAATTTATCTTTATTTTGGTATTTGAAACAGCTGATTTTTCCCATGGTATCCCTACTTATGCTGAAAGTTTATACACTTAAGTTTTGGATATAATAGTATAATACCGGCTGCAAACATAGCCAGGGGAAGAAATTACACTCCCAGTGGGAAGTAGTAGAGTTATGTAATAAAATGCTAATTTTCAATTATTCTTTCTAAGGACCGGGCTTTGGTAAACAGACAGATAAAATAAAAAAAAAAGCATATGAGTGTTCAGAAAGTTATAAAATAAGGAGGAGGTCTGATTTCACTGCAAACTCAACCCATTTTAATGGATTGTGGTTTCAAAGAACAATACCAGCTATTTCATATACAAACATAAACCAAAAGAAAAACTCTCACATACCTGTTTAACAACAACTGAAATTTGTACATCTAGGCCTGAAACATAAGAATTTTCTTTGGACTTAAAGGGATCTACTAATGCAATTAACTCTTTAAAATGCTAGATTTGCATTACTGACCCTATATAATTGTGTTTAACCCCCACAAGAGAGATAAACACCCAGGTTGTATGTGCATTAGAATGAAAATGAGTGTAAAACTTTTAACTCTGAAACACATTTAGAAAGCTGTATGGAAGATTGATCAGCTTAAAGGGACACTAAACCCAATTTTTTTATTTTGTGATTCAGATAGAGCATGCAATTTTAAGCAACTTTCTAATTTACTCCTATTATTGCATTGTCTTCATTCTCTTGGTATCTTTATTTGAAAAGCAAGAATGCAAGTTTAGATGTCGGCCCATTTTTGGTGAACAACCTGGGTTGTTCTTGCTGATTGGTGGATAAATTCACCTTGCTGTCCATGGTCCAGGACCAAAAAATGTCTGGCTTGTTAGCTTAGATGCCTTCTTTTTCAAATAAAGATAGCAAGAGAACGAAGAAAAATTGATAATAGGAGTAAATTAGAAAGATGCTTAAAATTTCATGCTCTATCTGAATCGTGAAAGAAAAAAATTGGGTTCAGTGTCCCTTTAATTTTTTTATATTTGTTTCATTAACCCAAAAACAATAATCAAGTGGTCCCTCTGACAAACAAATGAGTTCAAGAGACTAAAAAAATAAATAAATAAAAATGAGTATCAGTTAATCCAATTAAAAATGCTAGCCTAAAGATATGAAAAGCATCAAATTTACAGTATTCAATAACAATTCTAAAAGTAATGGTCAGCTGATTGATTCCTGTGTCAGCCTATAAATATAAAACTTTTGTTCTTGCATTATATAAAAAAACAACTAGTTACTACTTAAAGGGCAATGATACCCAAATGTTGAAACACTTGAAAGTGATGCAGCATAGCTGTAAAAAAAGCTGACTAGAAAATATCACCTGGACATCTCTATATAAAAAAACATAATTTATGCTTACCTGATAAATTCCTTTCTTCTGTAGTGTGATCAGTCCACGGGTCATCATTACTTCTGGGATATTACTCCTCCCCAACAGGAAGTGCAAGAGGATTCACCCAGCAGAGCTGCATATAGCTCCTCCCCTCTACGTCACTCCCAGTCATTCGACCAAGGACCAACGAGAAAGGAAAAGCCAAGGGTGAAGTGGTGACTGGAGTATAAATTAAAAAATATTTACCTGCCTTAAAAACAGGGCGGGCCGTGGACTGATCACACTACAGAAGAAAGGAATTTATCAGGTAAGCATAAATTATGTTTTCTTCTGTTAAGTGTGATCAGTCCACGGGTCATCATTACTTCTGGGATACCAATACCAAAGCAAAAGTACACGGATGACGGGAGGGATAGGCAGGCTCTTTATACAGAAGGAACCACTGCCTGAAGAACCTTTCTCCCAAAAATAGCCTCCGATGAAGCAAAAGTGTCAAATTTGTAAAATTTGGAAAAAGTATGAAGCGAAGACCAAGTTGCAGCCTTGCAAATCTGTTCAACAGAGGCCTCATTCTTGAAGGCCCAAGTGGAAGCCACAGCTCTAGTAGAATGAGCTGTAATTCTTTCAGGAGGCTGCTGTCCAGCAGTCTCATAAGCTAAACGAATTATGCTACGAAGCCAAAAAGAAAGAGAGGTAGCGGAAGCTTTTTGACCTCTCCTCTGCCCAGAGTAAATGACAAACAGAGAAGACGTTTGTCGAAATTCCTTAGTTGCCTGTAAGTAAAATTTTAGAGCACGGACTACATCCAGGTTGTGCAGTAGACGTTCCTTCTTTGAAGAAGGATTTGGGCATAAAGAAGGAACAACAATCTCTTGATTGATATTCCTGTTAGTAACTACCTTAGGTAAGAACCCAGGTTTAGTACGCAGGACTACCTTATCCGAATGAAAAATCAAATAAGGAGAATCACAATGTAAGGCTGATAATTCAGAGACTCTTCGAGCCGAGGAAATAGCCATTAAAAATAGAACTTTCCAAGATAACAACTTTATATCAATGGAATGAAGGGGTTCAAACGGAACGCCCTGTAAAACATTAAGAACAAGGTTTAAACTCCATGGTGGAGCAACAGTTTTAAACACAGGCTTAATTCTGGCCAAAGCCTGACAAAAAGCCTGGACGTCAGGAACTTCTGACAGACGTTTGTGTAACAGAATGGACAGAGCTGAGATCTGTCCTTTAATGAACTAGCAGATAAACCCTTTTCTAAACCTTCTTGTAGAAAAGACAATATCCTAGGAATCCTAACCTTACTCCAAGAGTAACCTTTGGATTCACACCAATATAGGTATTTACGCCATATCTTATGGTAAATCTTTCTGGTAACAAGTTTCCTAGCCTGTATTAAGGTATCAATAACTGACTCAGAAAATCCACGTCTTGATAAAATCAAGCGTTCAATTTCCAAGCAGTCAGCTTCAGAGAAGTTAGATTTTGATGTTTGAAGGGACCCTGTATCAGAAGGTCCTGTTTCAGAGGTAGAGACTAAGGTGGACAGGATGACATGTCCACCAGGTCTGCATACCAAGTCCTGCGTGGCCACGCAGGTGCTATTAGAATCACTGATGCTCTCTCTTGTTTGATTCTGGCAATCAATCGAGGAAGCAACGGGAAGGGTGGAAACACGTAAGCCATCCTGAAGTCCCAAGGTGCTGTCAGAGCATCTATCAGGACTGCTCCTGGATCCCTGGATCTGGACCCGTAATGAGGAAGCTTGGCGTTCTGTCGAGACGCCATGAGATCTATCTCTGGTTTGCCCCAACGTCGAAGTATTTGGGCAAAGACCTCCGGATGAAGTTCCCACTCCCCCGGATGAAAAGTCTGACGACTTAAGAAATCCGCCTCCCAGTTCTCCACTCCCGGGATGTGGATTGCTGACAGGTGGCAAGAGTGAGACTCTGCCCAGCAAATTATCTTTGATACTTCCATCATAGCTAGGGAGCTTCTTGTCCCTCCCTGATGGTTGATGTAAGCTACAGTCGTGATGTTGTCCGACTGAAACCTGATGAACCGCCGAGTTGTCAACTGGGGCCAAGCCAGGAGGGCATTGAGAACTGCTCTCAATTCCAGAATGTTTATTGGCAGGAGACTCTCCTCCTGACTCCATTGTCCCTGAGCCTTCAGAGAATTCCAGACGGCACCCCAACCTAGAAGGCTGGCGTCTGTTGTTACAATTGTCCAGTCTGGTCTGCTGAATGGCATCCCCCTGGACAGATGTGGCCGAGAAAGCCACCATAGAAGAGAATTTCTGGTCTCTTGATCCAGATTCAGAGAAGGGGATAAGTCTGAGTAATCCCCATTCCACTGACTTAGCATGCACAGTTGCAGTGGTCTGAGGTGTAAGCGTGCAAAGGGTACTATGTCCATTGCCGCTACCATTAAGCTGATTACCTCCATGCATTGAGCCACTGACGGGTGTTGAATGGAATGAAGGGTGCAGCAAGCACTTTGAAGTCTTGTTAGCCTGTCCTCTGTCAGGTAAATCTTCATTTCTACAGAATCTATAAGAGTCCCCAGGAAGGGAACTCTTGTGAGTGGAACGAGTGAACTTTTCTTTTCGTTCACCTTCCATCCATGTGACCTTAGAAATGCCAGCACTAACTCTGTATGAGACTTGGCAGTTTGAAAGCTTGAAGCT
Source organism: Bombina bombina (assembly GCF_027579735.1). Taxonomy (NCBI): domain Eukaryota; kingdom Metazoa; phylum Chordata; class Amphibia; order Anura; family Bombinatoridae; genus Bombina; species Bombina bombina. Next base: position 115,671,657 of record NC_069505.1, read on the forward strand.
TGTATCAGAATGTCGTCTAGGTATGGAGCTACCGAGATTCCCCGCGGTCTTAGTACCGCCAGAAGAGCACCCAGAACCTTTGTGAAGATTCTTGGAGCTGTAGCCAATCCTAATGGAAGAGCCACAAACTGGTAATGCCTGTCTAGGAAGGCAAACCTTAGGTACCGATAATGATCTTTGTGAATCGGTATGTGAAGGTAAGCATCTTTTAAATCTACAGTGGTCATGTATTGACCCTCTTGGATCATAGGTAAAATTGTCCGAATAGTCTCCATCTTGAACGATGGAACTCTTAGGAATTTGTTTAGGATCTTTAAGTCCAGGATTGGTCTGAAAGTTCCCTCTTTTTTGGGAACCACAAACAGATTTGAGTAAAACCCCTGTCCCTGTTCCGATCGTGGAACTGGATGGATTACTCCCATTAACAAGAGCTCTTGTACGCAGCGTAGAAACGCCTCTTTCTTTGTCTGGATTGTTGACAATCTTGACAGATGAAATCTCTCTCTTGGAGGAGAGTATTTGAAGTCCAGAAGGTATCCCTGAGATATTATCTCTAGCTCCCAGGGATCCTGAACATCTCTTGCCCAAGCCTGGGCGAAGAGAGAAAGTCTGCCCCCCACTAGATCCGATCCCGGATCGGGGGCCCTCAATTCATGCTGTTTTAGGGGCAGCAGCAGGTTTCCTAGTCTGCTTGCCCTTGTTCCAGGACTGGTTAGGTTTCCAGCCTTGTCTGTAGCGAGCAACAGCTCCTTCCTGTTTTGGTGCAGAGGAAGTTGATGCTGCTCCTGCTTTGAAATTACGAAAGGAACGAAAATTAGACTGTCTAGTCTTGGCTTTGGCTTTGTCCTGAGGCAGGGCATGGCCTTTACCTCCTGTAATGTCAGCGATAATCTCTTTCAACCCGGGCCCGAATAAGGTCTGCCCTTTGAAAGGTATATTAAGCAATTTAGACTTAGAAGTAACATCAGCTGACCAGGATTTTAGCCACAGCGCCCTGCGTGCCTGAATGGCGAATCCTGAATTCTTCGCCGTAAGTTTAGTAAGATGTACTACGGCCTCCGAAATGAATGAATTAGCTAGTTTAAGGACTCTAAGCCTGTCCGTAATGTCGTCCACAGTAGCTGAACCAATGTTCTCTTCCAGAGACTCAATCCAGAATGCCGCTGCAGCCGTGATCGGCGCAATGCATGCAAGGGGTTGCAATATAAAACCTTGTTGAACAAATATTTTCTTAAGGTAACCCTCTAACTTTTTATCCATTGGATCTGAAAAAGCACAGCTATCCTCCACCGGGATAGTGGTACGCTTAGCTAAGGTAGAAACTGCTCCCTCCACCTTAGGGACCGTTTGCCATAAGTCCCTTGTGGTGGCGTCTATTGGAAACATTTTTCTAAATATCGGAGGGGGTGAGAACGGCACACCGGGTCTATCCCACTCCTTAGTAACAATTTCAGTAAGTCTCTTAGGTATAGGAAAAACCTCAGTACTCGTCGGTACCGCAAAATATTTATCCAACCTACACATTTTCTCTGGTATTGCAACTGTGTTACAATCATTCAGAGCCGCTAACACCTCCCCTAGTAATACACGGAGGTTTTCCAGTTTAAATTTAAAATTTGAAATATCTGAATCCAGTCTGTTTGGATCAGAACCGTCACCCACAGAATGAAGTTCTCCGTCCTCATGTTCTGCCACCTGTGACGCAGTGTCTGACATGGCCCTAATATTATCAGCGCACTCTGTTCTCACCTCAGAGTGATCACGCTTACCTCTTAGTTCTGGTAATTTAGCCAAAACCTCAGTCATAACAGTAGCCATATCCTGTAATGTGATTTGTAATGGCCGCCCAGATGTACTCGGCGCTACAATATCACGCACCTCCCTCTGAGCGGGAGATGTAGGTACTGACACGTGAGGCGAGTTAGTCGGCATAACTCTCCCCTCGTTGTTTGGTGAAATTTGTTCAATTTGTACAGATTGACTTTTATTTAAAGTAGCATCAATACAGTTAGTACATAAATTTCTATTGGGCTCCACTTTGGCATTGCAACAAATGACACAGGTATCATCCTCTGAATCAGACATGTTTAACACACTAGCAAATAAACTTGCAACTTGGAAATACAATTCAATTAGAATAATATTAAAATGTACTGTGCCTTTAAGAAGCACAGAAGATCTATGACAGTTGAAAATTAATAAATTGAAACAGTTATAGCCTCAATCCTTGTAAACAACACAACTTTAGCAAAGGTTTAATCCCATTAGCAAAGATAACAAATTCTGAAAGCAGGAAACAAATTACAGAATAAACGTTTTTTATCTCAGTCAAACTATAATTCTCACAGCTCTGCTGAGAGAAATTACCTCCCTCAAAATAAGTTTTGAAGACCCCTGAGCTCTGTAGAGATGAACCGGATCATGCAGGGAATACAATGAGTTGCTGACTGAAATATTTGATGCATAGAAAAAGCGCCAAAAAACGGCCCCTCCCCCTCACACACAGCAGTGAGGGAGAACAGAAACTGTCAGAAAAACAGATTAAGCAACTGCCAAGCGGAAAAATAGTGCCCAAACATTTATTCACACAGTACCTCAGCAAATGAAAACGATTTTACATTCCAGCAAAAACGTTAAACATAATCTCTAGTTATTAAACAGCTTTATGTATTTCTTACAGTGTAATTCTAGTGAAGTACCATTCCCCAGAATACTGAAGTGTAAAGTATACATACATGACATTATATCGGTATGGCAGGATTTTCTCATCAATTCCATTGTCAGAAAATAAAAACTGCTACATACCTCTATGCAGATTCATCTGCCCGCTGTCCCCTGATCTGAAGTTTACCTCACTCCTCAGATGGCCGAGAACAGCAATATGATCTTAACTACTCCGGCTAAAATCATAGCAAAACTCTGGTAGATTCTTCTTCAAACTCTGCCAGAGAGGTAATAACACACTCCGGTGCTATTTTAAAATAACAAACTTTTGATTGAAGATATAAAACTAAGTATAATCACCATAGTCCTCTCACACATCCTATCTAGTCGTTGGGTGCAAGAGAATGACTGGGAGTGACGTAGAGGGGAGGAGCTATATGCAGCTCTGCTGGGTGAATCCTCTTGCACTTCCTGTTGGGGAGGAGTAATATCCCAGAAGTAATGATGACCCGTGGACTGATCACACTTAACAGAAGAAATAAAGATATTTTACCTCAAAAGTTCCTAAGTAGCTACATCCCATTGTAAAGGACTTCTAAGCAGCAAATCAGTATGTCTGTCCCGGGACAGCAAAGGGATTGTGCCTTGTGCACTCATGTTATTTCCCTATTGAGTTTAAGGAAGTTTACTATGAAATCTCATGAGATCACAGTAAAAGAGTTCATGACCTCAGCACTGCTGATGCTGATTGGCTGCTGTTCATTTCTTTCGTTTTTTTTACCTGCAGCTGGGCAGCAGCTGAGTATAACTTTTTACACAGAACTTACTCTGCTGAGCTGAGGAGATTGTGAGGTAAAATATCTTCATTTTTTACATAGAGATGCTCAGGTGATATTTTCCTGTCAGCTTCTTACAGTTATACTGCATCAGTTTCAAGTGATTTAGCATATGAGTATTATGTCCCTTTAAGCTTTATTTAAGTGTAAGGTGCTCTCCAGCTGCTCCCATGTTCCTTAAACACATTCCTCACAGTAAATAGCAGGCAAAGACCATTTTAGTTTTCCCAACAAATTCAGAATGATGCCAGAAGTGAATATCAAATGAAAATCATTTATTTTCTTAAGGAATGATTTTTCCAGAATAATTTTGTTTGTGCACATTATCATTACAAACTATTCTGTATGTCATGGGGGGCATAATACCCATATGCTAAATCACTTTAAAGCGATGCAGTGTAACTGTAGGTGACAGGAAAATAGCACAAGAATATCTCTGTGATGTCGCACTTTGCTTCTTACGGTCATCTACTTAGTGATATCACACTTTGCTTTACTGTGATCTCGTAATATATTTCATTGAAATCTCGTGAGCTTTCATAGTAAACTTCCTTAAACTAAGGAGGGAAACAACATGACTGTGCCTGCACATGCCAGATGCATGCTCCCTTGCAAGTCCTGGGACTAGCATCCCCATTGGCTACTTAAAGTCCCTTTACAGTGGGATGTGGCTACTGAGGAAAGTTTGAGGTAAAATATCTTCCTTTTGTACGTAGAGGCAATATTTTATAGTCAGGTTTTTACTTTTAAATGTTTCAAGAATTGGGTAATATGTCCCTTTAACGCACCATTATGTTAACTTCTGATAGTTCATTCGCTTTAAGACCTGCGCAGAGAAGGACCATTTGCATGATACTATTTGAAACACTGGCTACATATTTCCTTTGGTAGAGAAATGTTTTATTAGCTTACTATGGTTTTACGAAGATTGTGGTATTCCAGAGATGCTTTTGCTGTCCCTATCCTAGCCTACATATGCGGTTAGCGGGTAAGCGAATGTCACAAATAACTTAGGGGGAAAAATACTTAATACTTACCCAGAACTTGACTAAGAAAAAGGCGTTTTGAGGCCCCTTTCCAAACAGTTCTTTTAAGCCTCCCTTTTTTTCTGGAAATTTGTCATAAATTTGACGAATGTCTACAGCTTCAAGCAATGGATCGCTGTAAGAATGGTTGGCTTGTCCAATGTGCACGAAGAGGTGTTTGTTGTACTGTAATAGATAAGAGGAGAAAGCTTTATCAGAATAAACAAAGAACACTGAATTTGATTGGCTTTTACAATAGATACGTCACCTGAGAAAAAGAAAAAAATATCAGCTAAAACTTAACAAAACCAAAATTATTTTTTAAAAACAAGGTTGTGAATTTTTTTTTTTTTTAAATGATTCACATATTAAATTTAAAGGGACATTAGACTTAATAGATTCAAACCCTCAATAACATTTTTATGCACGATTACAATAATTATACAACGTGCATTCATCTTGGTTGCATTTCCTCTTGTTCCCATCTGTAAATTGTGCTTTTTTTGCATTCCCCTCAGGAAGTGCAGTGTATCCTGCATACTGTAGCATGTGGCAGATTTTCTGACCCTGCAATGGGCTTCAGCGCGACTGCTCTGATCAATGCAAGATTTCAACTTCAATTAATCTCTGACTAACCAAAGGAGAAAAGATGAGCAACTTCAAAAAAGTGTTTCCAGGTATTTATGTCTGGACTGCTCTGTTTAAAAAACACTATTAATAGTTTGCTATTTACACAACATTCTCTCTCTCTCTCTCTCTCTCTCTCTCTCTCTCTCTCTCTCTCTCTCAGCATTTCATCTGTAAACTCCTAGTGGAGGATTACAGAGGTGTTTAAAGACAGCAACAAACACCTTGATGTTAATTTAAGGCACAGACAACACCAAAAATGTTATTGCTTAAAAAGATAGATATTCCCTTTATTTACCATTCCCTAGTTTTGCATAACCAACACTGTTTTAATAATATACTTTTTACCTCTATGACTAACTTGTATCTAAGCCTCTGCAGACGGCCTCCTTATCTCAGATCTTTTGACAGACATGCATTTCAGGCAATTAGTGCTGACTCTTAAAGGAATAGTCTAGTCAAAATTAAACTTTAATGATTCAGATAGAGCAGACAATTTTAAGCAACTTTCTAATTTACTCCTATTATCAATTTTCTTCGTTCTCTTGGTATCTTGATTTGAAAAAGCAAAAAAAAGCAAAAAAGTAACCTTAGGAGCAGGCCCATTTTTGGTTCTGAACTGGGTAGCACTTGCTGATTGATGGCTACAATTAGACACCAATCAAGCAAGCGCTAACCGGGTGCTGAACCAGAAATGGGCCAGCTCCTAAGCTTACATTTTTGCTTTTTCAAATAAAGATACCAAGAGATCAAAGAAAAATTGATAATAGGAGTAAATAATTAAGTTGCTTAAAATTGCCTGCTCTATTTGAATCATGAAAGTTTAATTTGGACTTTACTGTCCCTTTAATGTCCTTGCAGCTTTAGTATTTGATATAGATGGGGACGACTTGTTTTATTTGGGTTTGAAGCCATGGGTTGAGGGCTGAATGGAAGCTATAAATTAAGCTCCCTGTGAAGTGGCTGCTTTGAGAGACCCCCCTGACCGGCACTGGAACAGGTGCAGCACTGCAGAACGAGGAGGGGCTGGGAACAGATGTTTCTTTTGTTAATTGAGACAACTGCAAGCAAACTTCAGCTACTTACACACAACACACAGCTCCTCCTCTGTGCTGCTGAATATTCATGAAACAACCCCATAGAACCATCTATGCTTGCAAACAAACATTGCTTCTTATACTAAAAGAGAAATGCTTCCTTATCAGTGGCCCCTTAAGCCCTGCAGGGTGGCATTACTTTTGCAGCCAGGGTTGCTGGAAACAGCTGGACTCAAAAGAGAGGGTCTTTCTGTATCTTGTTCTATGGCTGAAGACAACTCTTTTAGAGGCCACTGTTGTGTGATATCCACAGCTTTGTGTGTGTGGTTAAGTTCTTTAGCAAACTATTATTAAATAATATTAAGAATGGAAACATAATCATACGGAGAAAAAAATTTAATAAAGAACAAAATTAGTGTAGTGGTTTGCTTCGCTATTCATGTAGCTTATTTATTTATTTTCCTCTCCATTTCATAATATCTATTTCCTTTTAAATAAAAGCAATCACACTTTGAAGAAGAAAAAAAACATAATTTATGCTTACCTGATAAATTTATTTCTCTTGTAGTGTATCCAGCCCACGGATCATCCATTACTTGTGGGATATTCTCCTTCCCAACAGGACGTTGCAAGAGGACACCCACAGCAGAGCTGCTATATAGCTCCTCCCCTCACTGCCATATGCAGTCATTCGACCGAAACAAGCCAAGAAAGGAGAAACCATAGGGTGCAGTGGTGACTGTAGTTTAATTAAAATTTAGACCTGCCTTAAAAGGACAGGGCGGGCCGTGGACTGGATACACTACAAGAGAAATAAATTTATCAGGTAAGCATAAATTATGTTTTCTCTTGTTAAGTGTATCCAGTCCACGGATCATCCATTACTTGTGGGATACCAATACCAAAGCTAACGTACACGGATGATGGGAGGGACAAGGCAGGAACTTAAACGGGTTAGATGTTTGACGAAAATCTTTAGTAGCCTGTAAGTAAAACTTCAAGGCACGGACTACGTCTAGATTATGCAAAAGACGTTCCTTCTTTGAAGAAGGATTAGGACATAATGATGGAACAACAATCTCTTGATTGATATTCTTGTTAGAAACCACCTTAGGTAAAAACCCAGGTTTTGTACGCAGAACAACTTTATCTGAATGAAAGATCAGATAAGGAGAATCACAATGTAAGGCAGATAACTCCTAGACTCTTCGAGCCAAGGAAATAGCCATTAGAAAAAGAACTTTCCATGATAGAAGTTTGATATCAATAGAATGAAGGGGTTCAAACGGAACCCCTTGAAGAACTTTAAGAACCAAGTTTAAGCTCCATGGAGGAGCAACAGGTTTAAACACAGGCTTAATTCTAACTAAAGCCTGACAAAATGCCTGACCGTCTGGAACTTCTGCCAGACGCTTGTGTAAAAGAATAGACAGAGCAGAAATCTGTCCCTTTAAAGAACCAGCTGATAATCCTTTGTCCAAGCCCTCTTGGAGGAAGGACAATATCCTAGGAATCCTAACCCTACTCCATGAGTAATTCTTGGATTCACACCAATGAAGATATTTACGCCATATCTTGTGGTAAATTTTCCTGGTGACAGGCTTTCGTGCCTGTATTAAGGTATCAATTACTGACTCGGAGAAGCCACGCTTTGATAGGATCAAGCGTTCAATCTCCATGCAGTCAGTCTCAGAGAAAGTAGATTCGGATGATTGAAAGGAACTTGTATTAGAAGGTCTTGTCTCAGAGGCAGAGTCCATGGTGGAAAGGATGACATGTCCACTAGGTCTGCATACCAGGTCCTGCGTGGCCACGCAGGCGCTATCAATATCACCGATACTCTCTCATGTTAGATTTTGGCAATCAGACGAGGGAGCAGAGGAAACGGTGGAAACACATAAGCCAGGTTGAAGAACCAAGGCGCTGCTAGAGCATCTATCAGTGCCGCTTCTGGGTCCCTGGACCTGGATCCGTAACAAGGAAGCTTGGGGTTCTGGCGAGACGCCATGAGATCCAGTTCTGGTTTGCCCCAACGGAGAACCAATTGAGCAAACACCTCCGGATGGAGTTCCCACTCCCCCGGATGAAAAGTCTGACGACTTAGAAAATCCGCCTCCCAGTTCTCTACCACTGGGATATGGATCGCTGACAGGTGGCAAGAGTGAGTCTCTGCCCAGCGAATTATCTTGGAGACTTCTGACATCGCTAGGGAACTCCTGGTTCCCCCTTGTTGGTTGATGTAAGCCACAGTCGTGATGTTGTCCGAATGAAATCTGATGAACCTCAGTGTTGCTAACTGAGGCCAAGCTAGAAGAGCATTGAATATTGCTCTTAACTCCAGAATATTTATTGGGAGGAGTTTCTCCTCCTGAGTCCATGAACCCTGAGCCTTCAGGGAGTTCCAGACTGCACCCCAACCTAGAAGGCTGGCATCTGTTGTTACAATGGTCCGATCTGGTCTGCGAAAGGTCATACCTTTGGACAGATGGACCCGAGATAACCACCAGAGAAGAGAATCTCTGGTTTCCTGATCCAGATTTAGTAGAGGGGACAAATCTGTGTAATCCCCATTCCACTGACTGAGCATGCATAATTGCAGCGGTCTGAGATGCAGGCGCGCAAATGGCACTATGTCCATCGCCGCTACCATTAAGCCGATTACTTCCATGCACTGAGCCACCGTGGGGCGCGGAATGGAGTGAAGAACACGGCAAGCATTTAGAAGTATTGATAACCTGGACTCCGTCAGGTAAATTTTCATTTCTATAGAATCTAATAGAGTCCCTAGGAAGGAAACCCTTGTGAGAGGAGATAGAGAACTCTTTTCTTCGTTCACTTTCCACCCATGCGACCTCAGAAATTCCAGAACTATCTCTGTATGAGACTTGGCAATTTGAAAGCTTGACGCCTGTATCAGGATGTCGTCTAGGTAAGGAGCCACCGCTATGCCTCGCGGTCTTAAAACCGCCAGAAGTGAGCCCAGAACCTTTGTAAAAATTCTTGGGGCTGTAGCCAAGCCGAATGGAAGAGCTACAAACTGGTAATGCCTGTCTAGAAAGGCAAACCTCAGGAACCGATGATGATTCTTGTGAATCGGAATGTGAAGGTAGGCATCCTTTAAGTCCACTGTGGTCATGTACTGACCCCTCTTGGATCATGGGTAAAATGGTTCGAATAGTTTCCATCTTGAATGATGGAACTCTGAGGAATTTGTTTAGAATCTTTAGATCCAAAATTGGTCTGAAGGTTCCCTCTTTTTTGGGAACCACAAACAGATTTGAATAAAACCCCTGTCCTTGTTCCGTCCGCAGAACTGGATGGATCACTCCCATTACAAGGAGGTCTTGCACGCAGCTTAGGAATGCCTCTTTCTTTATCTGGTTTGCAGATAATCTTGAAAGGTGAAATCTCCCTTGTGGAGGAGAAGCTTTGAAGTCCAGAAGATATCCCTGAGATATGATCTCCAACGCCCAGGGATCCTGAACATCTCTTGCCCACGCCTGGGCGAAGAGAGAGAGTCTGCCCCCTACTAGATCCGTTGTCCGATAGGGGGCCGCTCCTTCATGCTGTCTTGGAGGCAGCAGCAGGCTTTCTGGCCTGCTTGCCCTTGTTCCAGGACTGGTTAGGTTTCCGGGCCTGCTTGGATTGAGCAAAAGTTCCCTCTTGTCTTGAAGCAGAGGGAGTTGATGCTACACCTGCCTTGAAATTTCGAAAGGCACGAAAATTAGACTGTTTGGCCCTTGATTTGGCCCTGTCCTGAGGAAGGGTATGACCCTTACCTCCAGTAATGTCAGCAATAATTTCTTTCAAACCAGGCCCGAATAAGGTCTGCCCCTTGAAAGGAATGTCAGCTGACCAGGATTTAAGCCATAGCGCCCTACGCGCCTGGATGGCGAATCCGGAATTCTTAGCCGTTAGTTTAGTCAAATGAACAATGGCATCAGAAACAAATGAGTTAGCTAGCTTAAGTGTTCTAAGCTTGTCAATAATTTCAGTCAATGGAGCTGTATGGATGGCCTCTTCCAGGGCCTCAAACCAGAACGCCGCCGCAGCAGTGACAGGCGCAATGCATGCAAGGGGCTGTAAAATAAAACCTTGTTGAATAAACATTTTCTTAAGGTAACCCTCTAATTTTTTATCCATTGGATCTGAAAAAGCACAACTGTCCTCAACCGGGATAGTGGTACGCTTTGCTAAATTAGAAACTGCTCCCTCCAGCTTAGGGACTGTCTGCCATAAGTCCCGTGTAGTGGCATCTATTGGAAACATTTTTCTAAATATAGGAGGTGGGGAAAAGGGCACACCGGGTCTATCCCACTCCTTACTAATAATTTCTGTAAGCCTTTTAGGTATTGGAAAAACATCAGTACTCACCGGCACTGCATAGTATTTATCCAGCCTACACAATTTCTCTGGCACTGCAATTGTGTCAGTGTCATTCAGAGCAGCTAATACCTCCCCAAGCAATACACAGAGGTTCTCAAGCTTAAATTTAAAATTAGAAATCTCTGAATCAGGTCTCCCCGATTCAGAGACGTCACCCACAGACTGAAGCTCTCCATCCTCAGGTTCTGCATATTGTGACGCAGTATCAGACATGGCTCTTACAGCATCTACGCGCTCTGTATCTCGTGTAACCCCAGAGCTATCGCGCTTGCCTCTCAATTCAGGCAATCTGGCTAATACCTCTGACAGGGTATTATTCATGATTGCAGCCATGTCCTGCAAAGTAATCGCTATGGGCGTCCCTGATGTACTTGGCGCCATATTAGCATGTGTCCCTTGAGCGGGAGGCGAAGGGTCCGACACGTGGGGAGAATTAGTCGGCATAACTTCCCCCTCGACAGACCCCTCTGGTGACAATTCTTTTATAGATAAAGACTGATCTTTACTGTTTAAGGTGAAATCAATACATTTAGTACACATTCTCCTATGGGGCTTCACCATGGCTTTTAAACATAATGAACAAGTAGTTTCCTCTGTGTCAGACATGTTTATACAGACTAGCAATGAGACTAGCAAGCTTGGAAAACACTTTAAACCAAGTTAACAAGCAATATAGAAAACGTTACTGTGCCTTTAAGAGAAACAAATTTTGACAAAATTTGAAATAACAGTGAAAAAAGGCAGTTACACTAACGAAATTTTTACAGTGTATGTAACAAGTTAGCAGAGCATTGCACCCACTTGCAAATGGATGATTAACCCCTTAATACCAAAAACGGAATAATAAATGACAAAAACGTTTTTAAACACAGTCACAACAACTGCCACAGGTCTACTGTGGTTGTTACCCTCCTCAAAAACGACTTTTGAAGCCTTTTGAGCCATTCAGAGATGTCCTGTATCATGCAGAAGGAAGCTGAATGTCTCTGTCTGTAATTTTAACTAGGCCCCTCCCACTCATATTACAACAGTGGAAAGCCTCAGGAAACTGTTTCTAGGCAAAAATCAAGCCAGCCATGTGGAAAAAAACTAGGCCCCAATACGTTTTATCACCAAGCATATATAAAAACGATTAAACATGCCAGCAAACGTTTTATATTGCACTTTTATAAGAGTATGCATCTCTGGTAATAAGCCTGATACCAGTCGCTATTAAATCACTGCATTTAGGCTTAACTTACATTAATCCGGTATCAGCAGCATTTTTCTAGCAAATTCCATCCCTAGAAATATGTTAACTGCACATACCTTATTGCAGGAAAACCTGCACGCCATTCCCCCTCTGAAGTTACCTCACTCCTCAGGATATGTGAGAACGGCAGTGGATCTTAGTTACTTCTGCTAAGATTATAGAAATCACAGGCAGATTCTTCTTCTAGTGTTGCCTGTTATAAAACAGTACACTGCGGTACCATTTAAAAATAACAAACTTTTGATTGAAGTTAAAAAACTAACTATAATACACCACTCTCCTCTTATTACGTCCATCTTTGTTGAGAGTTGCAAGAGAATGACTGGATATGGCAGTGAGGGGAGGAGCTATATAGCAGCTCTGCTGTGGGTGATCCTCTTGCAACTTCCTGTTGGGAAGGAGAATATCCCACAAGTAATGGATGATCCGTGGACTGGATACTCTTAACAAGAGAAAAAATGGAACAAAAATTATAACTGCATTCAAATTCAGAGGAATGTAAGAAAAAAAAATGAACTGTGTTTTAGTCTGATAAGTATGACAAGTTATTTAAACCCCTTAAAGGGACAGTCTAGTCCAAAAAAAACTTTCATGATTCAGATAGGGCATGTAATTTTAAACAATTTTCCAATTTACTTTTATCACCAATTTTTCTTTGTACTCTTGGTATTCTTAGTTGAAAGCTTAACTTAGGAGGTTCATATGCTAATTTCTTAGACCTTGAAGGCCGCCTCTTAAGAATGTATTTTAACAGGTTTTTCACCACTAGAGGGTGTTAGTTCATGTTTTTCATATAGATAACACTGTGCTCGTGCACATGAAGTTACCTGGGAGCCATCACTGATTGGCTAAACTGCAAGTTTGTCAAAAGAACAAATAAAGGGGCAGTCTGCAGAGGCTTAGATACAAGATAATCACAGAGGTAAAAAATATATAAATATAACTGTGTTGGTTATGCAAAACTAGGGAATGGGTAGACAAGGGATTATCTATCTTTTAAAACAATAACAATTCTGGTGTAGACTGTCCCTTTAAGGACCAGACCATTTTTCAATTTCTCACCCAGGGCTATTTTTACATTTAAAAAAAAAAACAGAATTTATGTTTACCTGATAAATTACTTTCTCCAACGGTGTGTCCGGTCCACGGCGTCATCCTTACTTGTGGGATATTCTCTTCCCCAACAGGAAATGGCAAAGAGCCCAGCAAAGCTGGTCACATGATCCCTCCTAGGCTCCGCCTACCCCAGTCATTCGACCGACGTTAAGGAGGAATATTTGCATAGGAGAAACCATATGTTACCGTGGTGACTGTAGTTAAAGAAAATAAATTATCAGACCTGATTAAAAAAAACCAGGGCGGGCCGTGGACCGGACACACCGTTGGAGAAAGTAATTTATCAGGTAAACATAAATTCTGTTTTCTCCAACATAGGTGTGTCCGGTCCACGGCGTCATCCTTACTTGTGGGAACCAATACCAAAGCTTTAGGACACGGATGAAGGGAGGGAGCAAATCAGGTCACCTAAATGGAAGGCACCACGGCTTGCAAAACCTTTCTCCCAAAAATAGCCTCAGAAGAAGCAAAAGTATCAAATTTGTAAAATTTAGAAAAAGTGTGCAGTGAAGACCAAGTCGCTGCCTTACATATCTGATCAACAGAAGCCTCGTTCTTGAAGGCCCATGTGGAAGCCACAGCCCTAGTGGAGTGAGCTGTGATTCTTTCAGGAGGCTGCCGTCCGGCAGTCTCATAAGCCAATCGGATAATGCTTTTAATCCAGAAGGAGAGAGAGGTAGAAGTTGCTTTTTGACCTCTCCGTTTACCAGAATAAACAACAAACAAAGACAAAGTTTGTCTGAAAACCTTAGTAGCTGCTAAGTAAAATTTGAGAGCACGAACTACATCCAAGTTGTGCAACAAACGTTCCTTCTTTGAAACTGGATTAGGACACAAAGAAGGCACAACTATCTCCTGGTTAATGTCTTTGTTAGAAACAACTTTTGGAAGAAAACCAGGTTTAGTACGCAAAACCACCTTATCTGCATGGAACACCAGATAAGGAGAAGAACACTGCAGAGCAGATAATTCTGAAACTCTTCTAGCAGAAGAAATTGCAACCAAAAACAAAACTTTCCAAGATAATAACTTAATATCAACGGAATGTAAGGGTTCAAACGGAACCCCCTGAAGAACTGAAAGAACTAGGTTGAGACTCCAAGGAGGAGTCAAAATTTTGTAAACAGGCTTGATTCTAACCAGAGCCTGAACAAAGGCTAGAACATCTGGCACAGCTGCCAGCTTTGTGTGAAGTAACACAGACAAGGCAGAAATCTGTCCCATCAAGGAACTTGCAGATAATCCTTTTTCCAATCCTTCTCGAAGGAAGGATAGACTCTTAGGAATCTTAACCTTGTCCCAAGGGAATCCTGCAGATTCACACCAACAGATATACCAAATTATGTGGTAATTTTCTGGTTACAGGCTTTCAGGCCTGAACAAGAGTATTAATAACAGAATCTGAGAACCCTCGCTTTGATAAGATCAAGCGTTCAATCTCCAAGCAGTCAGCTGGAGTGGGTCGAACGGACCTAGAACAAGAAGGTCTCGTCTCAAAGGTAGCTTCCATGGTGGAGCCGATGACATATTCACCAGATCTGCATACCAAGTCCTGCGTGGCCACGCAGGAGCTATCAAAATCACCGACGCCCTCTCCTGATTGATCCTGGCTACCAGCCTGGGGATGAGAGGAAACGGCGGGAACACATAAGCTAGTTTGAAGGTCCAAGGTGCTACTAGTGCATCCACTAGAGCCGCCTTGGGATCCCTGGATCTGTACCCGTAGTAAGGAACTCTGAAGTTCTGACGAGAGGCCATCAGATCCATGTCTGGAATGCCCCACGGTTGAGTGACTTGGGCAAAGATTTCCGGATGGAGTTCCCACTCCCCCGGATGCAATGTCTGACGACTCAGAAAATCCGCTTCCCAATTTTCCACTCCTGGGATGTGGATAGCAGACAGGTGGCAGGAGTGAGACTCCGCCCATAGAATGATTTTGGTCACTTCTTCCATCGCTAGGGAACTCCTTGTTCCCCCCTGATGGTTGATGTATGAACTTGGCCCTCGCTAGCTGAGGCCAAGCTTTGAGAGCATTGAATATCGCTCTCAGTTCCAGAATATTTATCGGTAGAAGAGATTCTACCCGAGACCAAAGACCCTAAGCTTTCAGGGATCCCCAGACCGCGCCCCAGCCCATCAGACTGGCGTCGGTCGTGACAATGACCCACTCTGGTCTGCGGAAGGTCATCCCTTGTGACAGGTTGTCCAGGGACAGCCACCAACGGAATGAGTCTCTGGTCCTCTGATTTACTTGTATCTTCGGAGACAAGTCTGAATAGTCCCCATTCCACTGACTGAGCAGGAACAGTTGTAATGGTCTTAGATGAATGCGCACAAAAGGAACTATGTCCATTGCCGCTACCATCAAACCTATCACTTCCATGCACTGCGCTATGGAAGGAAGAGGAACGGAATGAAGTATCCGACAAGAGTCTAGAAGTTTTGTTTTTCTGGCTTCTGTCAGAAAAATCCTCATTTCTAAGGAGTCTATTATAGTTCCCAAGAAGGGAACCCTCGTTGACGGAGATAGAGAACTCTTTTCCACGTTCACTTTCCATCCGTGAGATCTGAGAAAGGCCAGGACAATGTCCGTGTGAGCCTTTACTTGAGGAAGGGACGACGCTCGAATCAGAATGTCGTCCAAGTAAGGTACTACAGCAATGCCCCTTGGTCTTAGCACCGCCAGAAGGGACCCTAGTACCTATGAGAAAATCCTAGGAGCAGTGGCTAATCCGAAAGAAAACGCCACGAACTGGAAATGCTTGTCCAGGAATTCAAACCTTAGGAACCGATGATGTTCCTTGTGGATAGGAATATGTAGATACGCATCCTTGAAATCCACCTTGGTCATGAATTGACCTTCCTGGATGGAAGGAAGAAGTGTTCGAATGGTTTCCATCTTGAACGATGGAACCTTGAGAAACTTGTTCAAGATCTTGAGATCTAAGATTGGTCTGAACGTTCCCTCTTTTTTGGGAACTATGAACAGATTGGAGTAGAACCCCATCCCTTGTTCTCCTAATGGAACAGGATGAATCACTCCCATTTTTAGCAGGTCTTCTACCCAATGTAAGAATGCCTGTCTTCTTATGTGGTCTGAAGACAACTGAGACCTGTGGAACCTCCCCCTTGGAGGAAGCCCCTTGAACTCCAGAGAATAACCTTGGGAGACTATTTCTAGCGCCCAAGGGTCCAGAACATCTCTTGCCCCAGCCTGAGCGAAGAGAGAGAGTCTGCCCCCCACCAGATCCAGTCCCGGATCGGGGGCCCGCATTTCATGCTGTCTTGGTAGCAGTGGCAGGTTTCCTGGCCTGCTTTCCTTTGTTCCAGCCTTGCATAGGTCTCCAGGCTGGATTGGCTTGAGAAGTATTACCTTCCTGCTTAGAGGACGTAGCCCTTGGGACTGATCCGTTTCTGCGAAAGGGACGAAACTTAGGTTTATTTTTGGTCTTGAAAAGACCTATCCTGAGGAAGGGCGTGGCCCTTGCCCCCAGTGATATCAGAGATAATCTCTTTCAAGTCAGGGCCAAAGAGTGTTTTCCCCTTGAAAGGAATGTCAAGCAATTTGTTCTTGGAAGACGCATCCGCTGCCCAAGATTTTAACCAAAGCGCTCTGCGCCACAATAGCAAACTCAGAATTTTTTCGCCGCTAACCTAGCCAATTGCAAGGTGGCGTCTAGGGTGAAAGAATTAGCCAATTTAAGAGCACGAATTCTGTCCATAATCTCCTCATAAGAAGAAGAATTACTAATAATCGCCTTTCCTAGCTCATCAAACTAGAAACACGCGGCTGCAGTGACAGGGACAATGCATGCAATTGGTTGTAGAAGGGAACCTTGCTGAACAAACATCTTTAGCAGACCTTCTAATTTTTTATCCATAGGATCTTGGAAAGCACAACTATCTTCTATGGGTATAGTGGCGCGCTTGTGTAGAGTAGAAACCGCCCCCTCGACCTTGGGGACTGTCTGCCATCAGTCCTTTCTGGTGTCGACTATAGGAAAACAATTTTATAAATATGGGGGGAGGTACTAAAGGTATACCGGGCCTGTCCCATTCTGTACTAACAATGTACGCCACCCGCTTGGATATAGGAAAAGCTTCGGGGGGCCCCGGGGCCTCTAAGAACTTTTCCATTTTACATAGTGGTTCTGGAATGACCAGATAATCACAATCATCCAAATTGGATAACACCTCCTTAAGCAGAGCGCGGAGATGTTCCAACTTAAATTTAAAAGTAATCACATCAGGTTCAGCTTGTTGAGAAATGTTTCCTGAATCTGAAATTTCTCCCTCAGACAAAACCTCCCTGGCCCCCTCAGACTGGTGTAGGGGCCCTTCAGAAACCATATCATCAGCGTTCTCATGCTCTACAGAATTTTCTAAAACAGAGCAGTCGCGCTTTCACTGATAAGTGGGCATATTGGCTAAAATGTTTTTGATAGAATTATCCATTACAGCCGTTAAATGTTGCATAGTAAGGAGTATTGGCGCACTAGATGTACTAGGGGCCTCCTGTATGGGCAAGACTGGTGTAGACGAAGGAGGGGATGATGCAGTACCATGCTTACTCCCCTCACTTGAGGAATCATCTTGGGCATCATTTTTACTAAATTTTTTTATGACATAAAATACATATAGTTAAATGAGAAGGAACCTTGGTTTCCCCACAGTCAGAACACAATCTATCTGGTAGTTCAGACATGTTAAACAGGCATAAACTTGATAACAAAGCACAAAAAACGTTTTAAAATAAAACCGTTACTGTCACTTTAAATTTTAAACTAAACACACTTTATTACTGCAATTGCGAAAAAGTATGAAGGAATTGTTCAAAATTCACCAAAATTTCACCACAGTGTCTTAAAGCCTTAAAAGTATTGCACACCAAATTTGGAAGCTTTAACCCTTAAAATAACGGAACCGGAGCCGTTTTTATATTTAACCCCTTTACAGTCCCTGGAATCTGCTTTGCTGAGACCCAACCAAGCCCAAAGGGGAATACGATACCAAATGATGCCTTCAGAAAGACCTTTCTATGTATCAGAGCTCCACACACATGCAGCTGCATGCCATGCTGTCCTCAAAAACAAGTGCGCCATACCGGCGCGAAAATGAGGCTCTGACTATGATTAGGGAAAGCCCCCTAAAGAATAAGGTGTCAAAAACAGTGCCTGCCGATATAATCATATCAAAATACCCAGAATAAATGATTCCTCAAGGCTAAATATGTGTTAATAATGAATCGATTTAGCCCAGAAAAAGTCTACAGTCTTAATAAGCCCTTGTGAAGCCTTATTTACTATCTTAATAAACATGGCTTACCGGATCCCATAGGGAAAATGACAGCTTCCAGCATTACATCGTCTTGTTAGAATGTGTCATACCTCAAGCAGTAAGAGACTGCACACTGTCCCCCAACTGAAGTTAATTGCTCTCAACAGTCCTGTGTGGAACAGCCATGGATTTTAGTTACGGTGCTAAAATCATTTTCCTCATACAAACAGAAATCTTCATCTCTTTTCTGTTTCTGAGTAAATAGTACATACCAGCACTATTTTAAAATAACAAACTCTTGATTGAATAATAAAAACTACAGTTAAACACTAAAAAACTCTAAGCCATCTCCGTGGAGATGTTGCCTGTACAACGGCAAAGAGAATGACTGGGGTAGGCGGAGCCTAGGAGGGATCATGTGACCAGCTTTGCTGGGCTCTTTGCCATTTCCTGTTGGGGAAGAGAATATCCCACAAGTAAGGATGACGCCGTGGACCGGACACACCTATGTTGGAGAAATATGGTGTTTGTGTTTAGCTGTAATTTTCCTCTTACTCATTTACTGTACCCACACATATTATATACCATTTTTCTCGCCATTAAATTGACTTTCTAAAGATACCATTATTTTCATCATATCTTATAATTTACTATTAAAAAATTATAAAATATGATGAAAAAATGGAAAACCACACTTTTTCTAACTTTGACCCCAAAATCTGTTACACATCTACAACCACCAAGAAACACCCATGCTAAATAGTTTCTAAATGTTGTCCTAAATTTAGAAATACCCAATGTTTACATGTTCTTTGCAAGTTATAGGGCAATAAGTACAAGTAGCACTTTGCTTTTTCCAAACCATTTTTTTTTTTAAATTAGCGATAGTTACATTGGAACACTGATATCTGTCAGGAATCCCTGAATATCCCTTGACATATACATACATACACATATACGTCACAACATTTCAAAATTTAAAAGAGGGACAAGCCCCCTCCCGCGGCAAAATTTTGGAATGTGGTGGGCAGGAGCAGGGGCGGGGCTTAAAAAAATCATAAGACCAAAGTAATATAAATAAAATTTTAAATAAAAGGTCATATATTTTAATAACCTTAGGCAGCAAATCAAAGACAAGATCAAACCACTGGTATAGCTATGTGAGCTATTTAATTAACTTTTGCAGAGTCAGAGCTAAATATTTTTATAATTTATTTAATAATAGATTCTTTAAAACTGCTCTCTGCATTCATCATTAATATTCTAGATTCTGGCCTTTAAAGTTAGCAAAAATGCACAGTAACACACTACATTGCATACACTTACACATGCAGATACACACACACTACATTGCATACACTTACACATGCAGATACACACTACATAGCATACACTTATACATGCAGATACACACACACTACATAGCAAACACTTACACAGGCAGATACACGCACACACTACATTGCATACACTTACACATGCAGATACACACACACACACTACATTACATACACTTACACATGCAGATACACACACACACTACATTGCATACACTTACACATGCAGATACACACACAATACATAGCATACACTTACACTACATTGCATACACTTACACATGCAGATACACTTACACTACATTGCATACACTTACACATGCAGATACACACACACACTACATTGCATACACTTACACATGCAGATACACACACACACTACATTGCATACACTTACACATGCAGATATACACACACACTACATTGCATACACTTACACATGCAAATACACACACACACACTACATTGCATACACTTACACATGCAGATACACACACACACACACACACACTACATTGCATACACTTACACATGCAGATACACACACACACTACATTGCATACACTTACACATGCAGATATACACACACACTACATTGCATACACTTACACATGCAGATACACACACACACACTACATTGCATACACTTACACATGCAGATACACACACACACACTACATTGCATACACTTACACATGCAGATACACACACACACACACACACTACATTGCATACACTTACACATGCAGATACACACACACACTACATTGCATACACTTACACATGCAGATATACACACACACACTACATTGCATACACTTACACATGCAGATACACACACACACACTACATTGCATACACTTACACATGCAGATACACACACACACACTACATTGCATACACTTACACATGCAGATACACACACACACACTACATTGCATACACTTACACATGCAGATACACACACAATACATAGCATACACTTACACTACATTGCATACACTTACACATGCAGATACACACACACACTACATTGCATACACTTACACATGCAGATACACACACACACTACATTGCATACACTTACACATGCAGATACACACACACACTACATTGCATACACTTACACATGCAGATACACACACTCTACATTGCATACACTTACACATGCAGATACACACACACTACATAGCATACACTTACACTACATTGCATACACTTACACATGCAGATGCGCACACACACTACATTGCATACACTTACACATGCAGATGCGCACACACACTACATTGCATACACTTACACATGCAGATGCGCACACACACTACATTGCATACACTTACACATGCAGATGCACACACACACTACATTGCATACACTTACACATGCAGATACACACACACTACATAGCATACACTAACACATGCAGATACACAGACAATACATAGCATACACTTACACATGCAGATACACACACAATACATAGCATACACTTACACATGCAGATGCACACACACTACACTACATTGCATACACTTACACATGCAGATGCGCACACACACTACATTGCATACACTTACACATGCAGATGCACACACACACTACATTGCATACACTTACACATGCAGATACACACACAATACATAGCATACACTTACACATGCAGATACACACACAATACATAGCATACACTTACACTACATTGCATACACTTACACATGCAGATGCGCACACACACTACATTGCATACACTTACACATGCAGATGCGCACACACACACTACATTGCATACACTTACACATGCAGATACACACACACACTACATTGCATACACTTACACATGCAGATACACACACACTACATTGCATACACTTACACATGCAGATACACACACACACTACATTGCATACACTTACACATGCAGATACACACACACACTACATTGCATACACTTACACATGCAGATACACACACTCTACATTGCATACACTTACACATGCAGATACACACACTCTACATTGCATACACTTACACATGCAGATACACACACACTACATAGCATACACTTACACTACATTGCATACACTTACACATGCAGATGCGCACACACACTACATTGCATACACTTACACATGCAGATGCGCACACACACTACATTGCATACACTTACACATGCAGATGCACACACACACTACATTGCATACACTTACACATGCAGATACACACACACTACATAGCATACACTAACACATGCAGATACACAGACAATACATAGCATACACTTACACATGCAGATACACACACAATACATAGCATACACTTACACATGCAGATGCACACACACACTACATTGCATACACTTACACATGCAGATGCACACACACACTACATTGCATACACTTACACATGCAGATGCACACACACACTACATTGCATACACTTACACATGCAGATACACACACAATACATAGCATACACTTACACATGCAGATGCACACACACACTACATTGCATACACTTACACATGCAGATACACACACACTACATTGCATACACTAACACATGCAGATACACACACTACATTGCATACACTTACACATGCAGATACACACACAATACATAGCATACACTTACACATGCAGATGCACACACACACTACATTGCATACACTTACACATGCAGATGCACACACACTACATTGCATACACTTACACATGCAGATGCACACACACACTACATTGGATACACTTACACATGCAGATGCACACACACACACTACATTGGATACACTTACACATGCACACACACACTACATTGCATACACTTACACATGCAGATGCACACACACACTACATTGCATACACTTACACATGCACACACACACTACATTGCATACACTTACACATGCAGATACACACACACTACATTGCATACACTTACACATGCAGATACACACACACTACATAGCTTACACTTATACATGCAGATACACACACAATACATAGCATACACTTATACATACAGATAGACAAACACACTACATAGCATACACTTATACATACAGATACACACACACACACACACTACATAGCTTACACTTATACATGCAGATACACACACACACACTACATAGTATACACTTGCACATTGAGATACACACACTTCATAGCATACATTTATACATGCAGACACACACACTACATAGCATACACTTATACATGCAGATACACACACACACTTATACATACAGATACACACACTACATAGCTTACACTTATACATGCAGATACACATACACACTTATAGATACAGATAGACACACACACTACATCATATATGGGTATCTAACTAATTGTATGGCGTCCTGGGGTTGGCAAGCACATTAGCTGGCAGTCTGAGGCTGCCACTGTTCGTTACCCTGGTGTTAGCACTGCTCATCATATAAAACATAAGGCATGCTAGTATTATCACCAGGGGTTAGATGTCATCACTACCAGGGGTTAGAGGTCACCATTACCTGAGGTCAGAGGGTATACAGCCTTCCTACTCCTGCTTAACCCACACACCATTACTTTTCCACAAGGAATCTAACAGGTGTCACGCTCAGCTGCTGGGAAGCTCTGCAGTCCTCTCTGTGTGCTTGATTGACAGGTGTCTGAGCCACCCCTTCCTGATGATGTCACAACCAGGCTTTTTATTCTTGGCTTCCTGTTTCTCCAGTGCCAGTTTGTTTGTTAACTTTGTGGCTTCTGATAGGATTTCGCTGAGGAATCTCTCTAACTGCTGCTTTTCTGTTGCCAATCTCTTCAAGGATTTACTATGCTGGATTAACCTTCAACCTCCTGATTACCTGTCTCCAAACAATGCAAGTACTGTTTGTTTTGTGAAACTTTCAAACTTCCTGTTTACCTGCTGCAAACCCTGCATATTCAGACTACTCTGTGTACTGCCAAACTATTCAAATACTGTTATTTCTGTGAAACCTTCAATCTGCATGTTTACCTGTTTCCAAACTCTGCAAATAAAATTATTCAGTGTAAACCTTCAAACTGCTTGATATCCTGTTGCCAATCTCAACAAGTACTGATTAATCTGTGTTAACCTTCAAACTACCAGCTTACCTGTTGCTATCTCTGCAAGTTCTGACAACACAGTGTTAACCTTCAAACTACCTGATTACATGTTGTTAATTCTGCAAGTTCTGACTACACAGTGTTTACCCTCAAACTGCCCGATTACCTGTTGCATACTCTGCAAAGACTGTCTACACAGTGTTAACTCTCAAACTGCCTGATTACCTGTTGCATACTCTGCAAAGACTGTCTACACAATGTTAACCTTCAGACTGCCTGATAACAAATGACCTACTCCTGCATTATTAACTGTTTTCTGTTTTACCCTTCTTCTGTCTGAGTATAAGTGGACTATCCCTGCTCTCCTGATACTGTGGAAGACATTTCCTGAAACCAGTTCCTTATTCAGAAGTCTATCTGGCTGATATCATGAATTACTTTGGCACAGGCTAACCCTGCTCCATATCGTGAGTACTTTGTTTTTTGGAGGTTGTCGTGGGGTCACGATCTGGATTAAACTCAGAGTGCAAGAGTGTTGTTTAAGTTCGCCCTAGCATTTGGGTCTTCTTCTGGACATTTCCTAACCTGACAACAGGTATATAACCCTGGGAGAGAAAAGCCAGCTGCTTCCGAGTATGTGCCCAATAGAATTAAAAAAAAAAAAATAAAAAAAAATTAATGCATGGGGCAATGCAGGACAGATAGCTAGCAACCCGGGACAGCGGGACAAACCCCTAAAATCGGGACTGTCCTGCGAAAATCGGGACAGTTGGGGGGTATGTATGTATGTATGTATGTATGTATGTATGTATGTATGTATATATATATATATATATATATATATATATATATATATATATATATATATATATATTTTAGTGGACAACCCAAAGTATTGATCTAGACCTATTTTGGTATATTTCATGCCACCATTTTCACTGCCAAATGTAGGCTAGGGTTTTTTTTATTTTTATTTTTGGGGGGGGGCTTTTTTATTTTGATAGGGCTATTAGATTAGGTGCAAAAAAAAATGTTGGTTTATTTTTCGTAATTTAGTGTTTGTTTTTTACTTTAGGACTTTGTAATAATAGTTTATTTAATTTTAGTATAATAGTTAAGGTAGGTTAATTAATAGTTTAAAATTAGTTTATTTTAATTCTACAGGTAAGTTTAAATTTATTTGAAGATAGGGATGTTGTAATTTTAATTTAAAGTTAAGGGGTTGTTAGGTTTAGGGGTTAATAGCTTAATTTAGTTTTTTGCGATGTGGGGGGCTGACAGTTTAGGGGTTAATAGGTTTAGTTAGTGGTGGTGATGTGGGAGGCCAGAGGTTTAGGGGTTAATAAGGGGTTAATAAGTTTATTTAGGTTGTGGCGGTGTCGGGTGGAGCAGCGGGATAAGGGTTAATAAATTTCTACCATAGAAATCAATGGGGTATGCTTCATTCTCTTGCGGCATCGAACATAAGCTTTCGGTGCTTTCATACTCCCATTGATTTCAATGGCATCTGCGGCCTCAAGGGTGGCGGATTGAAAACCAGGTACGCTGCATCCAAATAGCTGCGAGTGTACCTGAAGTTTGATAAATAAGAAAAAGTGTCAAATAGAGCCGAATGTGTATTCGGAACATCTGTAATGACGTAAGCACTGATCTGCATCGGATTGAGACCGCCGGATCGTATGTTACGTCACAAATTTCAACATTTGCCGTTCTTGAGGCTTTGATAACTAGGTCGGATCAATCTCGCAACAATAACAATGCGGAATTCCAGCATATTTTAGGTTGACACTTTGATAAGTAGGCCCCTATGTCTTGTACAGCTACGCAGGAGTTATGAGATTGGTAGGAGTTCTCTTCTGCTTTCGATGGGCTATCACCTGAGGGAGAAGAACGATCAGTGGAAAAAAAAGATACACTCGAGCTGTACCAATGAAGTTTGTGATTCAGGTGAGACGCTATCAAGTTTATGTCCGGCCTTCCCCAGATATCCATTATTCTGTTGAGAATTTCCAGATTGAGAGACCATTCCGCAGGATGAAAAGTCTGATGACTCGGATAATCCTTCTCCTAATTTTCCACACCTAGGATATGGATTGCGGAGATGTCACACTAAGATGTTTCCGCCCACTCCAGGATCTGAGAGACCTTCATGGCTAGAGAGCTTTGAGTGCCTCCTTGGTGATTTATAGAAGCTTAGAAATAAACAGTGTCTCTAGTGACCCCTAGGGAAGGTGGGAAGGGGTAATCCAACCTAAAAACCTCCAAATACAATCCTAAGTGTGAGAAGGAGGTAGTGACAAATGCCAATAGTAGAGCTTTTCAAAAAGTAAGGAGGACAGAAGCATTACTGGGCACACTTACAGGGTGGATTACTGAAACAATATCAAGTAGAGTACGGTATGAGTATGTAAAAAAAACATAACATTTAATAATAATGTTTTAAATAAGGATGTGGACCCATGCCACCATTGAACTAATATGAAACTGAATTAATAAAGTTTAAAACAAAAAATAGAAAAAGCACTGCTATCTCTCCAAGTATCAGGAAAAACCTGAAGTACTATACAATTAAAGTAGGGTAAGCCCTGTTAAGACGTATCTAGTTCACCGATCTAATACAATAATGCATCCCCAAGGCACAAAAGTAAATGGCAGGGTAAATAACCCCAAACCTCCTTGCATGTAGTATACTAGATAGGAGCCAAAGGATCCCCTGTGGGGATAAGCGCTAGTCTAATTAAAGACCAGTTAAATGAAAAAGATACACTTTAAACTAAATGCCAATTAAGGCCAACACCTAACAAGTTAAATAACTTTGAACAATTAGAGGAGAGAAGCAGTGCGAACGCCTCTAATAGTTCAAAGTTATTTAACTTCAGTTTCATATTAGTCTAATGGTGGCATGGTCCACATCCTTATTTTAAACATTATTAAATGTTATGTTTTATTACATTCTCATACCGCAATCTACTTGATATTGTTTTAGTAATCCATCCTGTAAGTGTGCCCAGTAATGCTTCTGTCCTCATTTACTTTTTAAAAATATTTATATAAGCTACAGTTGTAATGTTGTCCAGCTGGAATCGAATGAACAAGAGAGTAGCCAGTTGCAGCCAAGATTGGAGGTCTCTGAAAATTGCTTGGAGTTACAAGATGTTGATGGTTAAAAGGACAGTCTACACCAGAATTTTTGATGTTTAAAAAGATAGATAATCCCGTCATTACCCATTCCCTAGTTTTGCACAACCAACAGTTATATAAAAACACTTTTTACCTCTGAGGATTACCTTGTATCTAAGCCTTTGCAAACTGACGCCTTATTTCAGTTCTATTGACAGACATCCATTTTAGCCAATCAGAGCTGGCTCACCTGAACTCCACGTGCATGAGCACAGTGTTATCTGACACACATGAACTAACACCCTCATACAGGCTTAGAAATTAGCATATGAACCTCCTAGGTTTAGCTTACAACTAAGAACGCCAAAAGAACAAAGCAAAATTGGTGATAAAAGTAAACTGAAAAATTGTTTAAAATGACATTCTCTATCTGAATCAGGGACAATGGTATATGTGACAATTGCACAGACTAAGCCTGATGAAACAGCCACTGGTTGGTTGAGAAACATGTTGCAATTGTTTTATCTTTTTAATAAAGTAAGTTTATATGACTTGCCAATTGCTGCCTTACTGACATATTTTCAATCTGTGATTGGACCACTGGAAGTTCCTGATTACTGGAGAATAAGTCTACTGGGTGACTTCATTGATCGCAGCTTGCCTTTTTAGCACCAAAGGAGTTGCTCTACTAAATGTGAGAGTATATTTTACCTTACCTCTCATCACTTGTTGTTAAAATACTAGGCCATATAGGCACCCTTGTGTTCTATATATTTATCTACAGATCTCTGAATATCCATCAAAATCCAGTCTTCTGAGTGACTCTATTTGATCCCAGACTGCTCCGTGTACACCACTAGGGTGTTCTACTACACGTGAGTGCAATTGTCACATATACCATTGTCCCTGCTTCATACAATATTGGGCCATGTGGCGCTTCTGTCTCTTTGTGTTGCTTGCAGATTACTGATTGTGGCCTTGATCCGATACAGACAGCTGCCTCGACTGACCAAGCCATCTATCCTCATTTGATATCATCATTTCTAATAAGACTGTTTATATATATATATATATATATATATATATATATATATAGTCAATATACGACAATTTATCTTATGTCTAGCATTGCGTTTGAAATAGTATTTGTATCATCTTCAAACCCCTCCTGTGTCTCTTAATAGGCACATGAGATAGGGACACCTTCTGTCCATCTTGTTTGCACCAATGCCAGTTTGCTTTTGCCATTTTTAGCACCATTTTTTTTTTTTTAGCAGATCCATTAGAGATCACTCATATTCCCATATTTTTATACCCGAGTATTTATTATAAGGTGTGTCTATCTCACTTTCCCTTGGTGACACAAAGGTGCTCCCTACCCCCTATATACCATTCTCTATCTGAATCATGCAAGTTTATTTTGGACTAGACTGTCCCTTTAATAGGGCCTCCTGTGGGGACCAGATCCCTTGAGATTCCTGATCTTTCCAAACTTCTCCCCAATCGGATAGACTTACATCCATGGTAATAATTGGCAAAACTGGTCTACGGAAGGAAATCCCTCTGGAAAGATGGAGTGAGTATATCTTCCTTACCATTTGGTCTAATTGAATAGTCTGATACAAATCTGAAATAGTCTGATACAAATCTGTCTCCTTTACATTGTCTCAGCATACAAAAAGTTGAATGGGTCTTAAACAGAACCTTGTGAATGGTACAGCACCTACTGTTCAGTTTGGCAACCGCCCCTAAGATTATTACCAAGGTTTATTACCAAGGTTTTAGGAGCTCTTCTCTCTGTGATCAGAGTCCAAGGTATATCGGTTGCACCGTACTTGGACGATATCTTGTTTCAAACTCCATCTTTACCAGTAGACCTCTTCATACAGAGAGACTACTGTGGTTCTTTCGTAGCGATGGCTGGAAGATCAACGTTCCCAAGAGCACCGTAATACCCAGCACAAAAGTCATCATAGACTCTGTGGAGATGAAACTTTTTCTGACAGATCAGTGACAGTTAAGACGAGCTGCATGTCAAACTTTAGTCTATATAGTTTTCATCCATAGCGCAGTGTATGGAGCTCATAGGTTTAATGTGGTGCCACAAACTAATGTTTGTTTGGAAAGGCAAAGCGAAGATTTCTGTGATGATCCGGATGAATTAGGATACGTGTAGATACACATCCTTCAAGTCTATAGTGATCATCTACTGACCCTGATCCACCAGAGGAAGAATAGATCCGATAGTCTCCATCTTGAAACAAGGTACACTCAAGAACCTGTTAAGGATCTACAGATCTAAGATGGGTTTAGTCCTTTTTTGGGACTATGAAGAGTTTTGAATAAAACCCCATCCCCTGTTCTCAAAATCAGTCATGCTCTTTAAGAAGGTTGTTCTTTTTTCTGGTCTTCCTTATACAAGACAGAATAAACCTCTCTTGAGGTGGGCGAGATTTGAAACCTATCTGTACCCTTTTTACACTATCTCCAGAACCCAAGTATCCTGGAGAGTGCTTGCCCAAACCTCCTGGAAAAGGCTTCAAATGCCCCCTACCTGAGAATCCGGATCAGGGGCCGTACCTTCATGTGGAATTGTCTTCAGCGACAGACTTATTGGTCCCTTTGTCAGAGATAATGTAATTTCATGAGTTTGTTTTGGTGCCTTACATATACCATCCTGCTAATCCATACGACTATGGTCTATGCATTGTTTGCTCTGATGTTATAACCAAAAGGTATTGTGCTTGCAATCTATATTGGGTAACGCATATCATTTTCACAAACAAAATAGTGTTTTCATATTTGTTGACCACATTTTATTGTGCTCTGCACTACTGATGCAGTGATAGGAACAATGATATTTCAGCTAAGAAACATTTAGCCTTAGAATCTCAACTGTTTAACATAAAATGTTTAATTATGCATAAAACTATTTTGCAATAATTTTTCATCATTTATTTTCTTCTCTTTCCCTGTAATTTTAGCTTTTAAATGATAAACAACCAGAATGGCACAACGCAGAATCCACAAACCTAACCATGGCTCTACATCTACCACAAATTGGCTCCTGCAGAGGATTAGATCTGAAAAAGAAAACCAATGAAAGCAGAGTTTGCTAACAAACTGACAAGCCTTATGTACTCCAGAAACCACTCCTGATTGGCTTCTCCAAATAACAAATTATCTTGGGCGTTTAGCCGTCAATGGGTTCAAAATATTTTACACTCACTTTATATGTTAATTGATTGCAAGACTGCAGACAAATTCTAAGCACAAGTTGATATGTCCCTTAAAGGGAAAGGATTTCTCTTCTATTTGGCATAGCCTTTTTCTAGTGGATAATACGGATACACTTGATGCATGTTATTGTAAATAATGCATAGTAAAAAAAAGTCTATTGACTTAGCTGTGTTTATTTTACAAGGTACAGTGCTCTTCACAGAAAATGTTGCCAGCCGGGTGGTATTATGAAGTAGTCAATGGGGGTAAGTGTAATACTTTGCATTATTTTGTTATTTATAAATGTTACCGAAAGGGATATTTAACAGGGCTTTTATAGGACAACTATGTTTAATCAAAGTAAACATAAAAAAGAAACAGATTGTGTAAAAAAAACAGCAACTTCCTTAAAGGGACATGAAACAAAAAAAATATTTCATGATTTAGGTAGAACAATTTTAAAAAAACTTTCCAGTTTACTTCTATTATCAAATGTCCATCATTCTCTTGGTATCATTTGTTGAAGGAGCAGCAATGCACTACTGATTTCTAACTGAACACATGGGTGAGCCAATGACATTCGGTATATATATATGCAGCCACCAATCAGCAGCTAGAACCAAGGTTCTTTACTGCTCCTGAGCTTTCCTAGATAAATCTTTCAGCAAAGGATAACAAGAGAAGGAAGCAAATTAAACAATAGAAGTAAAATGGAAAGTTGCTTAAAATTGTATGCTCTGTATAAATCATGAATGTCTAATTATGACTTTACTGTCCCTTTAATTTCTCAGTGTAGCCCCTGCCTGCAGCTAGATACGGAAGCAGACATTTTTGGACTGCAAGTTGCATTCTTCCCTTTCTGAGCATGAGCAAGACAGACTGGTCTCTCTAGCATTATCTGACTACTAAACCAGATCAAGTTACTCTAAAGGTTTTATGACATCAAGCTATAAATTCTTTGCTGCACTGGCCCCAGCTGTGACAGGAAGTAATGGACCCTGTACAAATGAAGTTTAAAATAAGAAAACCATAAATTGATGTAATGGTAATTTATGTAACAAAGGTAAAAAAATAATATTAACTAGTTTTAGCTTAATAACGTATTAATTTTAGCCAGGTGGGTGGTATACCAATTAAATGGTCTTGGGAAGAAAACTAAACACAAAATTTTTCTTTCATGATTCAGTTAGAGAATACAATTTTAAACAACATTCAAATTTACTTCTATTATCTAATTTGTTTTATTTTTTTAGATATCCTTTGTTGAAGAAATAGCAATGCATATGGGTGAGCCAATCACACAAGGCATCTACGTGCACCCACCAATCAGCAGCCACTGAGCCTATCTAGATATGCTTTTCAGCAAAGAATATCAAAATAATGAAACAAATTAAATAATAGAAGTAAATTAGAAAGTTGTTTAAAATTGTACACTCTTTCTAAATCATCAAAGAAAAAAAATGGGGTTTCATGTTCCTTTAAGCTATAGATTTTAATTTCCTTTACCTAATATTTTAGTCCTCACTGTGAACCAGGACTAGACTGGTCTGAAAAAAGTGCAATATGCTTAAAAGGGACCTGAAACATTTTCAGATATTAATATGAAATGTTTAATTATGGATGGTGAGAACATGAGGTGATATTTAGGAACACAGGGCACTTCCATTAAATTGTAGGTGGGGGTCCACAAAAACATAATTTATGCTTACCTGATAAATTTATTTCTCTTGTAGTGTGTTCAGTCCACGGGTCATCCATTACTTATGGGATATATTCTCCTTCCCAACAGGAAGTTGCAAGAGGATCACCCAAGCAGAGCTGCTATATAGCTCCTCCCCTCACATGTCATATCCAGTCATTCGACCGAAACAAGACGAGAAAGGAAAAACTATAAGGTGCAGTGGTGACTGGAGTTATAATTTAAAATTTAGAACCTGCCTCAAAAAGACAGGGCGGGCCGTGGACTGAACACACTACAAGAGAAATAAATTTATCAGGTAAGCATAAATTATGTTTTCTCTTGTTAAGTGTGTTCAGTCCACGGGTCATCCATTACTTATGGGATACCAATACAAAAGCTAAAGTACACGGATGATGGGAGGGACAAGGCAGGAACATTAAACAGAAGGAACCACTGCCTGTAGAACCTTTCTCCCCAAAACAGCCTCCGAAGAAGCAAAAGTGTCAAATTTGTAAAATTTGGAAAAATTATGAAGTGAAGACCAAGTTGCAGCCTTGCAAATCTGTTCAACAGAGGCCTCATTCTTAAAGGCCCAGGTGGAAGCCACAGCTCTAGTGGAATGAGCTGTAATTCTTTCAGGAGGCTGCTGTCCAGCAGTCTCATAGGCTAAGCGTATTATGCTACGAAGCCAAAGAGAGAGGTAGCCGAAGCCTTTTGACCTCTCCTCTGTCCAGAGTAAACGACAAACAGAGAAGAAGTTTGTCGAAAATCTTTAGTTGCCTGTAAGTAGAACTTCAGGGCACGGACCACGTCTAGATTATGCAAAAGACGTTCCTTCTTTGAAGAAGGATTAGGACATAACGATGGAATAACAATCTCTTGATTGATATTCCTGTTAGAAACAACCTTAGGTAAAAACCCAGGTTTAGTACGCAGGACTACCTTGTCTGAATGAAAGATCAGATAAGGAGAATCACAATGTAAGGCAGATAACTCAGAGACTCTTCGAGCCGAGGAAATAGCCATCAAAAACAGAACTTTCCAAGATAAAAGCTTAATATCAATGGAATGAAGGGGTTCAAACGGAACACCCTGAAGAACTTTAAGAACCAAGTATAAGCTCCACGGAGGAGCAACAGTTTTAAACACAGGCTTAATCCTAGCCAAAGCCTGACAAAAAGCCTGGACGTCTGGATCCTCTGCCAGACGCTTGTGTAAAAAGAATAGACAGAGCAGAAATCTGTCCCTTTAGCGAACTAGCGGATAAGCCCTTTTCTAAACCCTCTTGTAGAAAAGACAATATCCTAGGAATCCTAACCTTACTCCATGAGTAACTCTTGGATTCACACCAATATAAATATTTACGCCATATCTTGTGGTAAATTTTTCTGGTAACAGGTTTCCGAGCCTGTATTAATGTATCAATAACCGAATCCGAAAACCCACGCTTTGATAGAATCAAGCGTTCAATTTCCAAGCAGTCAGCCTCAGAGAAATTAGGTTTGGATGGTTGAAAGGACCCTGGATTAGAAGGTCCTGCCTCAGGGGTAGAGACCATGGTAGACAGGACGACATGTCCACTAGGTCTGCATACCAGGTCCTGCGTGGCCACGCAGGCGCTATCAGAATCACTGATGCTCTCTCCTGTTTGATCCTGGCAATCAGTCGAGGTAGCAACGGAAAAGGTGGAAACACATAAGCTATGTTGAAAACCCAAGGGGCTGCTAGTGCATCTACCAGCACCGCACCCGGGTCCCTGGACCTGGATCCGTAACAAGGAAGCTTGGCGTTCTGGCGAGATGCCATGAGATCCAGATCTGGTTTGCCCCAACGACAAATAAGTTGAGCAAATACCTCCGGGTGAAGTTCCCACTCCCCCGGATGAAAGGTCTGTCGACTTAGAAAATCCGCCTCCCAGTTCTCCACGCCTGGGATGTAGATCGCTGACAGGTGGCAAGAGTGAGACTCTGCCCAGCGAATTATCTTCGAGACTTCCAACATCGCTAGGGAACTCCTGGTTCCCCCTTGATGATTGATGTAAGCCACAGTCGTGATGTTGTCCGACTGAAATCTGATGAACCTCAGTGTTGCTAACTGAGGCCAAGTTAGAAGAGCATTGAATATTGCTCTTAATTCTAGAATGTTTATCGGGAGGAGTTTCTCCTCCTGAGTCCACGATCCCTGAGCCTTCAGGGAGTTCCAGACTGCTCCCCAGCCTAGTAGGCTGGCATCTGTTGTTACAATCGTCCAATCTGGTCTGCGAAAAGTCATTCCTTTGGACAGATGAACCCGTGACAACCACCAGAGAAGAGAATCTCTGGTCTCCTGGTCCAGATTTAGCAAAGGGGACAGATCTGAGTAATCCCCGTTCCATTGACTTAGCATGCATAGTTGCAGCGGTCTGAGATGTAGGCGTGCAAATGGCACTATGTCCATTGCCGCGACCATTAAGCCGATTACTTCCATGCACTGAGCTACTGATGGGCTTGGAATGGAGTGAAGGACACATATTTCTATTGGGCTCCACATCGGCTTTTAAACATAATGAACAAGCAGATTCCTCTGTATCAGACATGTTTAAACAGACTAGCAATGAAGCTAGCAAGCTTGGAAATTACTTCAATAAGTTTACAAGCAATATAAAAAACGCTGCAGCGCTTTTTTTTTTTTTTTTTTTAAAAACACAATTGAATAACAAAGAACTAGTTCAGTTATAGTCAACAATTCTTTAAATGTATTAGAGGATTGCACCCATTAGCAAAAGGATGATTAACCCCTCAGTACCCAAAAAGGGATATCAAATTAAGATGTAACGCTTTTATCACAGTCAAACACACTGTCACAGGTCTGCTGTGACTGATTTACCTCCCTCAAAAACGAATTTTGAAGATCCCTGAGCTCTCTGGAGACGTCCTGGATCAAAGAGGAAGAAGCAGGAAGACTGTGCTAGAATTTTAACTGCGCAACAAGGCGCTAAAAAAGGTCCCTCCCACTCCTATTACAACAGTGGGAGACCTGATATAACGGTTTCTATGCAGAAATATACGTTAGCCGTGTGGAAAAAAATCATGCCCAAAAAGATTTATCACCAAAGTACCTCACAAAACGATTAACATGCCAGTAAACGTTTTAAAAAACAACATTTCAGATGCTGTGTAAAGTTATTACTAAGCCTGCTACCAGTCGCTTCTACTGCAGTTAAGGCTCACACATTATATCAGTATTAACAGTATTTTTTCAGTCAAATTCTAGTCCCTAGAATATAACTCTACTGTGCATACATTTATCAGCCTGATACCAGTCAATACTACTGCATTTAAGGCTGTACTTACATCATACGGGTAACAGCAGTGTTTTCTTAGTCAATTCCATTCCCAGAAAATATTCTACTGCACATACCTCATTTGCGGGAGACCCCGCATGCTATTCCCATTTTCTGAAGTTACCCCACTCCTCAGAATGTCGAGAACAGCCAGTGGATCTTAGTTACGCCTGCTAAGATCATAGAAAACGCAGGCAGTTTCTTCTTCCAAATACTGCCAGAGATAGAAAAACAGCACACTCCGGTGCCATTTAAAATAACAAACTTTTGATTGAAGAATAATTAAGTAAAAACTCCAGCTCCTCTCGCGACCTCCTTCTTTGTTGAGGGTTGCAAGAGAATGACTGGATATGACATGTGAGGGGAGGAGCTATATAGCAGCTCTGCTTGGGTGATCCTCTTGCAACTTCCTGTTGGGATGGAGAATATATCCCATAAGTAATGGATGACCCGTGGACTGAACACACTTAACAAGAGAAAAGCATAGTTCGTAACACTCTCTAATGCGGTTGATTCCTCCCATCTCTCCTTCCTTTTTCCTCCCTTGTATATTCATCCCTTCCCTGTTACCGCTACTTCTCTTTACACAGCAGTTCTTCATATTCCCCACTGTGCACCATAATAATTTATTTTCTTTTTGCTTTGCTTACTTTTTCTCTTGTTACTTAAAATAATAGAGTAAACGTAGAAGACAAGTTAGTTACTAAAACAATTGGCTTTTGGAAATGTTTGTTTTTATACAGCTGCCTGTCGGCAAAGTGCAGTGCCCTCTAGAAACCTGGCAGACAGTAAGTATAAATGCCTGTCTGTGCTATGTTGAGTACAACTGAACTTTCTCCCTCCAGGGCAAGCTATTTCTTATGTTTTTATGGTGCTATGTTTAGGAGTGTAATTTACTGGAATGTCCTTTTAATAACATTGTGCTATAATAATTAAAAAAAATTGTATGGGTAGAAAAAGTAAATTTATGCTTACCTGATAAATTAATTTCTTCTACTATAGGACGAGTTCACGGATTTCATCCTTACTTGTGGGATTTATCCTCCTGCTAACAGGAAGTGGCAAAGAGCACCACAGCAGAGCTGTATATACAGCTCCTCCCTTTCCTCCACCCCCAGTCATTCGACCGAAGTTAGGAAGAGAAAGGAAAAGCTAAAGGTGCAGAGGTGACTGACGTTTACAAAAAATATATATAACCTAAATCTGTCTTAAAATAACAGGGTGGGCCGTGGACTCGTCATATCGTAGAAGAAATTAATTTATCAGGTAAGCATAAATGTACTTTTCTTCTACAAGATATGACGAGTCCACGGATTTCATCCTTAATTGTGGGATACAATACCAAAGCTACAGGACACGGATGAAAGGGAGGGAACAAGACAGGAACCTAAATCAAAGGTACCACTGCTTGAAGAACTTTTCTCCCAAAACCAGCCTCAGAAGAAGCAAAAGTATTAAATTTGGAAAATTTGGAAAAAGTATGAAGAGACGATCAAGTTGCAGCCTTGCAAATCTGTTCAACAGAAGCATTGTTTTAAAATGCACATGAGGAAGCCACAGCCCTAGTAGAATGAGCCGTAATTCTTTCAGGAGGCTGCTGTCCAGCAGTCTCATATGCAAGGCGGATGATACTCTTCAGCCAAAAAGAAAGAGTTAGCCGTAGCTTTCTGACCCCTACGCTTTCCAGAAAAGACAATGAATAATGAAGATGATTGACGGAAATCCTTAGTCGCCTGCAAGTAAAACTTCAAGGCACGGATCACGTCCAAGTTATGCAACAGACGCTCCTTCTTAGAAGGATTAGTATATAAAGAAGGAACAACAATATAAAGAAGTTGAAACAACTTTAGGAAGGAACACAGTTTTGGTACGTAAAACCACCTTATCAGAATGAAAAATAAGGTAAGGCAAGTCACATTGAAGTGCTGAAAGCTCAGAAACTCTACGAGCAGAAGAAATAGCAACTAAAAACAAAACTTTCCAAGATAATAACTTAATATCTATGGAATGCATGGGTTCAAACGGAACCCCTTGAAGAACACTAAGAACTAAATTCAAACTCCAAGGTGGAGCAATTGGTCTAAACACAGGCTTAATTCTGGTTAGAACCTGACAAAAAGACTGAATGTCTGGAACATCTGCCAAACGTTTGTGAAGCAAAATTGACAATGCAGAAATTTGTCCCTTTAAGGAACTTGCTGATAACCCTTTTCTCCAATCCTTCTTGGAGAAAAGACAGAATCCTAGAAATCCTA
Source organism: Bombina bombina (assembly GCF_027579735.1). Taxonomy (NCBI): domain Eukaryota; kingdom Metazoa; phylum Chordata; class Amphibia; order Anura; family Bombinatoridae; genus Bombina; species Bombina bombina. Next base: position 115,708,884 of record NC_069505.1, read on the forward strand.
ACCTTACTCCATGAGTAGCCTTTGGAATTTTACCAAAAAAGATATTTACTCCATATCTTATGATAGATCTTTCTAGTGACAGGCTTACGTGCCTGAATCAACGTATCAATGACCGCATCAGAGAATCGACGCTTAGATAAAATCAAGCTTTCAATCTCCAAGCAGTCAGCTGCAGAGAAATTAGATTTGGATGTTGGAAAGGACCTTGAATAAGAAGGTCCTGTCTCACTGGGAGTTTCCACGGAGGCAGAGAGGACATGTCCACTAGATCTGCATACCAAGTCCTGCGTGGCCACACAGGCACGATTAGAATTACTGAAGCTCTCTCCTGCTTGATCCGAGCAATCACCCGGGGAAGGAGAGGAAACGGTGGAAACACATAAGCCAGGTTGAACGACCAAGGCACTGCCAAGGCATCTATTAGTTCAGCCTGAGGATCTCTCGACCTGGAGCCGTATCTTGGGAGCTTAGCATTCTGTCGAGACGCCATCACATCCAACTCCGGTTTGCCCCAACGAAGAATCAGTGAGGCAAATACCTCCGGATGTAGTTCCCACTCCCCCGATGAAAAGCATGTCGGCTTAAATAATTTGCTTCCCAGTTGTCCACTCCTGGGATATAGATTGCTGACAGATAACAAGAGTGGGTCTCCACCCATTGAATAATCTTGGATACTTCTGACATTGCTAAGGAACTCCTCGTTACTCCCTGATGATTGATGTAAGCAACAGTCGTGATGTTGTCCAACTAGAACCTGATGAATTTGGCCGAAGCCAACTGAGGCCATGCCTGAAGCGCATTGAATATCGCTCTCAATTCCAGAATATTGATTGGAAGTAGAGCCTCCAACTGAGAACATACACCCTGAGCTTTCAGGGAATTCCAGACTGCATCCCAGCCTAGTAGACTGGTGTCTGTTGTCACTATCACCCATGAGCGTCTGCGGAAACACATCCCCTGGGACAGATGATCCGGCGACAACCACCAAAGAAGAGAGTTTCTGGTCTCTCGATCCAGATTTATCAGAGGAGACAAATTTGTATAGTCCCCATTCCACTGTCCGAGCATGCACAGTTGCAGTGGTCGGAGATGAAACCGAGCAAATGGAATGATGTCCATTGCTGCCACCATCAATCCAATTACCTCCATACACTGAGCCACTGATGGCCGAGGATTGGACTGAAGGGCTCGACAAGTATTTAGAATTTTTGACTTTCTGATCTCCGTCAGAAAAATCTTCATTGCTATAGAATCTATCAGAGTTCCCAGGAAGGGAACCCTTGTCTGAGGGATTAGTGAACTCTTTTCTAGATTAACTTTCCAACCTTGAGTTCTCAGAAAGGACAGCACTGTGTCTGTGTGAGACTTTGTTATATGATAAGTTGACGCCTGAATCAAGATATCGTCCAGATAAGGCGCCACTGCTATGCCCCGCGGCCTGAGAACCGCCAGAAGGGATCCTAGAACCTTTGTGAAGATCCTGGGTGCTGTGGCCAACCCGAAGGGAAGAGCCACGAACTGAAAATGTTTGTCCAGGAAGGCAAACCTTAGGTATTTATGATGATCCTTGTGAATAGGAATATGAAGGTATGCATCTTTCAAGTCTACGGTAGTCATATATTGACCCTCGATTTTAACCATAACGCTCATCGCGGTAAAATGGCAAATCCTGCATTTTTAGCTGCCAATTTAGCAATTTGAAAGGCGGCATCTGTGATAAAAGAATTAGCTAGCTTGAGAACCTTAATTCTATCTAAACTATCCTCTAAGAGGGTCTCAACTTTAAGAGACTCTTCCAAGGCATCAAACCAGAAAGCCGCTGCAGTAGTCACTGGAACAATGCAGGCTGTCTGTTGTAAAAGGAAACCCTGATGAATAAATAACTTCTTTAGAAGACCCTCTAATTTTTTATCCATAGGGTCTTTGAAAGCACAGCTGTCCTTAATAGGAATAGTTGTAAGTTTAGCCAGGGTAGATATAGCTCCCTCCGCCTTAGGGACAGTCTGCCAAGAGTCCCGAACGGTGTCTGATATGGGATACATTTTCTTAAAATTAGGAGGGGGAGACAACTGTATACCCGGTCTGTCCCGCTCCTTCTTAATAATCTCCGAAATTCTCTTAGGAAACGGTACTTCTAGATATTTGTCCATTTTACACAATTTCTCTGGTGGTACCATAATAGGGTCACAGTCATCCAGGGTTGCTAAAACCTCCCTAAGTAACAGGCGGAGGTGTTCTAGCTTAAATTTAAAGGACATAACGTCCGAATCTGTCTGAGGTAACATACTTCCTGGGTCCGAAAATACTCCCTCAGACAAAATTTCCCTGACCCCCAACTCAGATCCCCGTGAGAGCACATCGGAAATAGCCAGCAAAGCATCAGAGGACTCAGTATTCACATAAATTCCTGTCCTACTGCGTTTGCCCTGTAACACTGGTAGCTTAGATAATACCTCTGTAAGGGTAGTTGACATAACTGCAGCCATATCCTGCAGAGTAAAAGAATTAGACGCATTTGAGGAACTCGGCGTCGCTTGCGTGGGCGTTAGAGGTTGTGACACTTGGGGAGAATTAGATGGCATATCCTGATTCTCTTCAGACTGAGAATTATCCTTAGGCACACTTTCTTTACATAAAATATGCTTTTTACATTGTAAGGCCCTTTCAGTACAAGAGATACACAAAGTAAGAGGGGGTTCCACAATGGCTTCTAAACACATAGAACAAGGAGTTTCCTCAAGTTCAGAAATGTTAAACAGACTAGCAATAGCCACAATAGTCGTAAATCACCTTATTTACAGATTCAAAAAACTTTTTGCAAAAAGCGTACTGCGCCTTTAAGAAATAAAAAGCACAACAATTTTTCTAAACTGCCCTAAAAACGTTCTTATCACTAAATGATTTTATATAACAGTTAAATTTTTCCAAAAATTATTGCACCCTATAAGCAGAAGTGAAATCACCCTTTAAGGAGACATTTTAATTAAAAAAATATACTTAAACAATGAAAACAGCCCCTCAAGGTATTGAAAATTGACTCGACAACGATCTGGTGACTGGAAAACAACTTTAGACCCCATAGAAGCTAATGCCTGCTGCCTTCTTAGTGAGAGAAAACTGCACGTCTGAGCGCGCAAAATAGGCCCCACTCATTATGGACGTTGCATCAACAGACTGCCTAACCGCATGGGAAGCGGTTTGAATTAAGCCATGTGGTCCTCTGTTCTAACATATAATTGCAGCCCAACTGACCTTAAATAATAAAGATATATATGTCAAGCTGCCTCTCCCAGTGTCAAGCCCCAATATAGATATGCAAACCGTTAATATCAATATGTATAGAAAACAGGCATTTCAGTAACACCCTCCGTTTCATATAGGTCTACTGCTTACCCCTTCCCTTGCAGGGAAAAAATGTTAGCCAGTTCTGATATAACAAGTCTCCTCAGAAATAAAAGACTGAACATACCTCAATGCTGCTTGAAGCATGACACTGTTCTCCACGCTGAAAATTTATCTTGCACTACCTTCAGAAGTTCTGTGGGAACCAGAATAGACCTTAGTAACGTCTGCTAAGATCATCAACCTCAGGGCAGAAAAATCTTCATTCCTTATTCCATTTCTCCCTGAGGAAAATAGTACTCACCGGTACCATTTTAAAATAAAAAACTTCTTGATTGAAGAATCTAAAACCAACTCCTCACTTTACCTCTTCCTATTACTAACACAGGCAAAGAGAATGACTGGTGGTGGAGGGAAGGGAGGAGCTATATATACAGCTCTACTGTGGTGCTCTTTGCCACTTCCTGTTAGCAGGAGGATAAATCCCACAAGTGAAGATGAAATCCGTGCACTCGTCATATCTTGTTAACACATTTTTCACACATTTTACATCAGAACAAAATTCGGATGTAGACAAATAAGAAAAAATTTAAATCATGTGATCGTTATTTCAAAGATGGGATCGGGCAGGGGGAGTGCCTATGACGCTAGGCACGCCCTCCAGCCCGCAATTCCATTTAGCAAGCCACTTTGGCTTTAGGATAGCCAAACGGCTAGGACATTCCAAGCTGAAGTCCAGCACAGTTAGGATGGCATGGAACGTCCTAACGGCAGGAAGGGGTAAAGGGGACAATGTCCTCAAACCATTTCCATATGAAGAAGCAGAGTTTAAATATGTAGAGTTGAGTTTAAAGTTTTGTGGGGGGGGGGGTGGTGCATAAAAAAAAGGAGGATGTTAAATGGACAGTTTCTCGTAAATGTTTTACCCTTTAATTTGTTCCCAATGACCCATTTTACCTGATGGAGGGTATTAAATTGTTTACAAATTGCTCCTTTACATATTATTTATTGATAGTGCAATACACAATGATCTGTGCAAACCCAGATCTTTATGCGTTTTATTTTCACACAAATAAATCCAGCGCTGGAAAGAGCCGAACGCCGCTACCTCCTGCATTTGTACAGCAAACATATTGCTGACGGCACATGTCTATTTCCAGTGTTTTTCATTCTAGGTCGGCTGTACTGGGAAATGAATGAATGAAGAGTCATAAGATTAAGTGCTACACTATCTGTTTTTCCCTTTTCTTGCTTTTTGTTTCTTTTTCAAGGCCAAATAAAGTCTGTGTGGTTTATTTGTTTAAAAGAAGCTTTTAAAATGTTCTGTAGTGATGGTCAAGTAATGTATTGTACAATTCTCCATCCACTGCACTCTTGTGTTTCAAATTTTGTTTTGCTGTCATGGTCACTGGCTAAAGCTTTTCAGCCCTGTTATAGAAAACAAACTTTGTTAAAAAGACGGTAAAACATTTGTAGAACAAACTACATCCACTTGTTTTCCTTTCTGCATTTTATAACTAGTGTATATATTTTTTATGTGTGGAACTATCACTGCAGTTTTGGGACGCTCATTTTTGAGTGGTGATGCTTCCTAATTATGAGGTCATAGAAATTAAAGAAATGCTCTGCGTTAGTTATATGCAATTAATAGTTCAATAATACAACTATGTGTTTAACCTCTACAAAGAGGTTAAACACATAGATAAAGTCAGTAGCAGAGCATCAATGTGCTACTGGGAGCTAGCTGAACACATATGGTGAGCCAATGACAAGATGCACATGTGTAGCCACCAATCAAAGCCAGATACAAGAAGTAGATTGCTTTTCTTGAGCCTACCAAACTATGTCTTAACAAAGGCTGCCAAAGAAATAAAGTAAATTTTAAAATATAAAGTAAAAAGTCTCTAAAAAAATTGATGCATTTGAACCATAAGTTACTTTAAGTAGAGAAGCACTTTTCCAGTTATCAGCAAATGGGAAGGTGACCAAGGAGTATACAAAGACCATGCTTTAATGACTAAAAGTGAGCTCCATTATCATTAGAATATCTATAATCCATAACTATCCAACAATCTACACAGTGCTGCACAAAGGTGCAGTGCATTTATGGGAGTATGTTACAGTGCTTAAACAAACAAGTTATACAAGTGTATGCTACTTTTGTGTGTGTGTGTGTGGGGGGGGGGGGACTACTACACTAAAAAACACTTAGCAATACTTATAGAGCAAAGTGACTTTCATGAACCACATAGAGCATGCAATTGTAAACAACATTCCAATTTACTTTTATCTGATTTGCTTCATTCTCTTGGAATAATTTGTTGAAAAGCATATCTAGATTGGCTCAGGAGCAGTAATGCACTTCTGGGAGCTAGAAGCCGATTGATGGCTAAACATACATGCCTCTTTTTATTGGCTTACCCAATGTATTCAGGTAACTCCTAATAATGCAGTGCTGATCTTTAAAAAAAGGATACCAAGAGAATGAAGCAAAGTTGATAATGGAAGTAAATTGGAAAGTTGTTTAAAATTGAATCATGACTAATTTTTTTCCTGTTTTATTGCCCTTCAACAAACTAAAACAAAAGGAGAGACATGATGTGTCCTGCCCTTTGGCATAACCAGCGTTAGATGGGAAGCAGTATTACACTGTATTTCTGCATATTAGACTGTAAGCTATATGGGAGATGCAGTGTCCGCTCTACCAAAGAAAGACTTCTAATACATACAAATTGGTATCTTTTCTCTTTATAACGAAGGTTTGCATTGTTAATCACGGCTTGGTATTTGTGACGCTATGACAAGACAGAGATGAAACACCACATCTGTCATCTGTACTGACAAGGCAAGCAACAAGATAGTGTCACATATCCTGGCCATGCATATGCCTAATCCCACCTCTCTTGAAATAGCTGTGCATGAGTGAACTTCATTTAAAATAGCCTTATTAAAAGGCAGATTGTCCTACCATGGCCTTATGGGGAGTTTGCAAACCCAATCCTCCGGTCACTGACCGAAAAAGTACATCAGGATAACCTTACAACAGACATGGACTTCTTTATTGACTCTTCCTGTGCTTCATTGGTAAATCTAAGATATTGGGTCACAATATATATATATATATATACACACATACATATATATATATATATATATATATATATACACATATATATATATATATATATACCCAGAAGCAGAACTTTTTTTCACTTTCTGCGATGAGATTTTTTGTAGTGAAAAATTTTCTGCAGGTTATTATGAAATAAAATTCGGTTTTAAATCATTCATAAACAAACATTTATTTAAAACTTGGTAAACTTTCACATGTAATGTGTGTGTGCGCGCGCGCACACATACGTGTGGACTGACCCCATTCTATCATTACCAGCTCTGCTCAGCTGACAATCAAATATAAAGTCCCCTATCCCACCTATTGTGCATATATGCTTAAAGAACCACAATATAGTTACCATTCCCTTTTTCCCCAAGAAAAAATAAATAAAACCAGGGTGGTGATATACATTTTAAATGTTAATAGAATTTTTGTTCTGTTAAGTTTTAAAATGTTTATCACTCACAACCCTGGTTTCATTTTTACTGTTCTTGAGGAAGCACTGCTATAGTAGGCAAACAAAAGTAGACTTTCTTTCATCAGAGAAACTTACGCTAATAGTAATAAAATACTAGTCTACTAGTACTAAATTATATTAGTATTATTATTGCTATTTACAATTTGCAAATAAAAAGGCTTTGGCTGTTCATTCATTGTTTAAAATCTGATTCCAATATTTAGTGAGGGAAGGTGATAATAAATAACAGATGTGTCGCTGATCTAAATTTGCTAGCATAACCCCTTGGTTGTAAAAGAGGAGTGTGCAAACTATTTAGCCCCTTCTGACAACAAACTGACCCACCACAATAACCAAAATACTGCCAACCTAACACTAACAGTGTCTTAGGGCGAGTTTTTAGAACATATTGGCATCATTTTTTGTAAAATTTTTTTCCAGAGAAGCATTTAAAAAAAACAAGCTTATTGCAGTAATGCCAAAAGAACCTGAAATGTACTGGAATGTATTCTTTACACTCACACAGCCAGTGAACAAACTTTAAAAAATAAATGAAAATTTTTTTTTATTTTTTTTTTAAAGCAAGATAGTATACATAGACACACAAATGTATAGATTATATTAACACTGAGGGTGTGAGGCCAGGAATAAAACATTTGTAAAGGAGAGGAGTTTTGGTAACACTGGACTGGAGAAATACTTGATTATCAGATAAAAATTACTGTAGAATTGAATTGTGGCCCCAGGGCGGCTTTGGCTAGGGACATAGAAGGACTCAGGAGGAGTAAATTAATTTAGCGATTTCCACCCAGTAAGTGCCATAGTACAACCAAAAAACCTGCTTAAAGGGCCAGTATACACCGAGGACTATGATTTACATTCAGTGGGCTCATTACACAGACCTGCCCCTGCATTAATATTTCAATAGAGCCGAGCGGTGGTGCGGCGGTAGTGTGAGGAGAGGGCTCAGTGAGAACAGGAAAAGAGCGCACAACAAATGTTTACATTTGCGCACATCTCCTACTGCAGCGCATCACATCATTCTGGGAGACCGCAGACCGGCAATGTGTGCTGTATGCCTCAACAGCGTATCGCCTACAGCACGTCTTAGCTATGATTTACATTACACAGACCTGCCCCTGCATTAATATTTCAATAGAGCCGAGCGGTGGTGCGGCGGTAGTGTGAGAAGAGGGCTTAGTGAGAGCAGGAAAAGAGCGTATCACCTACAGCAGGTCTTAGCTATGATTTACATTCACAGACCTGCCCCCTGCATTAGTGTACAGCATGTGTAACCTCATCACCCACTTGCACAGCATTTCTCCGGTATATGGGATCTCGCAAGTCACCATGCTGTACACTAATGCAGGGGGCAGGTCTGTGAATGTAGATCATAGATAAGACGTGCTGTAGGTGATACGCTCTTTTCCTGCTCTCACTAAGCCCTCTTCTCACACGCTGCTGTAGGCGATACGCTGTTGAGGCATACAGCACACATTGCCGGTCTACGGTCTCCCAGAATGATGTGATGCGCTGCAGTAGGAGATGTGTGCAAATGTAAACATTTGTTGTGCGCTCTTTTTCTGTTCTCACTCAGCCCTCTCCTCACACTACCGCCGCACCACCGCTCGGCTCTATTGAAATACAATAATAATAAAACATTTTTAAAAAGCTTTTACTCCTTCTGCTAGTTAAAAAAAAACACATGCCCTGTGCCGAGAACTGACTTACCTCACAGTCGCAGAAGCCGTTCTGGCGGGTAAAAGTATCAATAATGATATTGCATAAAAAGTATCAATTTCAGGAGCAGAGCAGCCATTAGCCAATAATTTAAAAGTACTGTCTGCACTAAAAAGGTGCCGGTTGTCTATTTGAAAGCACTGCACTGGCCAGAGAAAAAAAAATTCTGTTGAAGAAAAAATTCTCTGTTTAACAGACCTGGCCGTTCTTTCTGCAGGCAGGCTCCACTTTCTGCGATAATATCGCAGATCGCACTATGTTCTGCCTTGGGGTATATATATATATATATATATATATATATATACACACACACACATATATATACATATACACACACACACACACATATATACATATACACACACACACACACATATATATATATATATATATATATACATATATATACACACATATATATATATATATATATATATATACACACATATATATATATATACATATATATATATATATATACACACATAACACACACACACACATACATACATATATATACACATACACACATATACAGGTGGCCCTCGTTTTACAACGGTTCAATTTACACCGTTTCAGAATAACAACCTTTTTTTCCAGTCATGTGACTGCTATTGAAAAGCATTGAGAAGCAGTGCATTTATTAAAATAGCCAGTAGGTGGAGCTTCCCGCTTGTGTTGCAGCAAAGCCAAGCAAGCTGAAAATTAATCAGTTTAACCAGACCTGAGCTATCGAGCAGATTTCAAAGGAAAAAGAACTTCCTGTCTATAAATCAGTCCAGATTGGAATGCTTAGAAAGAACTGTTTGCAGAAAAATGCAAGTTAAGTCTGTGTTGTGTGATTATTTAGTAGGTTTATAATGCTGTTTAGCAAATGTTTTTGTTCATTTAACTTAGTTTAATTATATATTGTGTTGTGTGATTATTTTATTAGGTTTATAATGCTGTTAAGCATTTAAAGTCTTCATTTCAAAGCTTTAAAAATAATGTATTAGGTGTTACTCATGACAATTTTGAGAGGGGTCTGGAACCTAACTCCTTGACTTCCCATTGACTTACATTATAAACTGGGTTTCAATTTACAATGGTTTCGATTTACAACCATATCTTCTGGAACCCAACACCTGCGTAAACTGAGGGCTACACACATATAAATAAATATATATATATATATATATATATATATATAGATGATGTCCTAAGGAGGGTGACACAGTACATTGGACGGTATATATATATATATATATATATATATATATATATATATATATATATATATATATATATATATATATATATATATATATATATCCTAAGGACAACTACCTGGTTCCTCCGTGGAAGTATAATATCATATTAAAAAAAACAGAAATTAAGCAGGATTTTTTTCAAATGCAATAGTCAAATTTATTGACGTTTAGGGGAATTGTCTCCCCTTCAATTCCCCGAAACGTCAATAAATTTGACTATTGCATTTGAAGAAATCCTGGTTAATTTCTGTTTTTTTTATTATATATATATATATATATATATATATATATATGTGTGCGTGTGCGCGTGTGTGTGTGTACGTACGTACATACAGTATATATATATATATATATATATACACACATATATACGTGCAGGAACAAAAACTTGCACTCACTGGTCTTTTTATATAATATTTACTTGACAAAAATGTGACGTTTCGAGGACAGTGTATCCCCTTCTTCCCCTGAAGAAGGGGATACACTGTCCTCGAAACGTCACATTTTTGTCAAGTAAATATTATATAAAAAGACCAGTGAGTGCAAGTTTTTTGTTCCTGCATGTCAATTTCTACTAGCACCCTGACAGTTGTGAAAAAGTGAGAGTGCACATCCTTGCTACAAGTATATATAAATATATATATATATATATATATATATATATATATATATATATATACACACACATATATATATATACATATACATACACAGTCCCAGAATGAATCCGCCCTCCTAAGGCCAACTACCTGGTTTCTCCGTGGAAGAATAATATAGTATCAAAAAAACAAATTAACCAGGATTGTTTTCAAATGCAATAGTCAAATTTATTGACGTTTCGGGGGAAATTGTCTCCCCTTCAATCCCCCGAAAAGTCAATAAATTTGACTATTGCATTTGAAAAAATCCTGGTTAATTTCAGTTTTTTTTATATATAATATATATATATATATATATATATATATATACATACATATATATATACACACACGTGTGTGTGCGTATATATATATATAGGGAGGAAAATAAAAGTAACTTGATACAGAACTGAGAGCAAACTAAAAGGACTCACCAATATACCATTGCTTAGCAAACATATATGTAAATGTAAAGGGACATTCTGATGACTTGCGCTGTGTGACAGCATGTCATTTTGTCATGTGTTCAACCTACTAAAGAGATTAAAAACAAAGGTAAAGTCCTGCTCACAAGAATTGCAGTTTTCATGCAAACAAGAGCAATAGCTGCACAACCCACCAATCACAGGCCAATTAGGAGCTGTAACGAAGGGGTTAAACAACATTAAAGGTCAATAATGCAAAAAAAAAAATCTAACACATTCCAAAATATCAATTGTGCATATAAATGCCCCTTTATAATTGATTGTTTCAAATATATTCAATTCATTAATAAAACATTTTTTGGGAACAAACTCGAGGAAACGATATAAAAAAAAAAATGACAATACTCCTTCACACAAAACAACAAGATTAGACATGTCAGTTACAGATGAACACAGGGCTGAAGAATGTGTTTGGAATCAGATATGCTATATGCCATCTACCCTCTTACAGACCTAAAGGGAACGCTTAGATCACACTACAGCTGCTTGTACAGCTTGCCAAAGAGACAGGTGCAGAAAAATCCCTTATATAAGAATGCTGACCCTGTTTTGTTTGTGATATCAAGATGTACTTGCCATATAATGCACAGGGTTAGGGTTAACCCCCTGCCTGCCAGGCGCATAAAAAGTTTCATAGATGTACCTAATACATATGCTGCCGAGAGCTTCATGGTAGCCATTAGGATAAGATTTTTACTTGGCAATAAATTAACTTCCTCACGCTCATAGTAGAGACAGAATCAGATACTTATAAGGTATAATGTCTAGTACCATCTTGGAATAAGCAGAAATCCCCCAGGGTGCCTTTCTTCCAATATATACCCTTCCTTCCAAGTGCCATGTTGAGAGTTGAAAAAAAAAAGGAAGAAAGTTGTGTTCTAAATGAATCTTGGGAGATAGTTACCTGAACATAGGCCTTCACAAGCCCAGATTACAAGTCACAAAATAGTCTATAAATCTTGCAATAAACTCTGGTACTAGCTGGCCAGTAGCAAAACTGCCTATATGTAGGGGCAACTGGGCAAAACTCACCAATTATTAACAAAAACAATCTGCAATAGCATCCTTCCAAAAGATTCTTGTGAAGACGTGAACACATTGAACTGGTAGAATTCAGCAAGTATGTAAAGAGGATTATGAAGAGGTTTTGCAAAACTGTTCAACTGAGGCTGAAAAACATAATTTATGTAAGAACTTACCTGATAAATTCATTTCTTTCATATTAGCAAGAGTCCATGAGCTAGTGACGTATGGGATATACATTCCTACCAGGAGGGGCAAAGTTTCCCAAACCTCAAAATGCCTATAAATACACCCCTCACCACACCCACAAACCAGTTTAACGAATAGCCAAGAAGTGGGGTGATAAGAAAAAAAGTGCGAAAGCATAAAAAATAAGGAATTGGAATAATTGTGCTTTATACAAAAAATCATAACCACCACAAAAAAGGGTGGGCCTCATGGACTCTTGCTAATATGAAAGAAATGAATTTATCAGGTAAGTTCTTACATAAATTATGTTTTCTTTCATGTAATTAGCAAGAGTCCATGAGCTAGTGACGTATGGGATAATGACTACCCAAGATGTGGATCTTTCCACGCAAGAGTCACTAGAGAGGGAGGGATAAAATAAAGACAGCCAATTCCGCTGAAAAATAATCCACACCCAAAATAAAGTTGAAATGATAAGCAGAAGATTAAAACTGAAACAGCTGCCTGAAGTACTTTTCTACCAAAAACAGCTTCAGAAGAAGAAAACACATCAAAATGGTAGAATTTAGTAAAAGTATGCAAAGAAGACCAAGTTGCTGCTTTGCAAATCTGATCAACCGAAGCCTCATTCCTAAACGCCCAGGAAGTAGAAACTGACCTAGTAGAATGAGCTGTAATCCTTTGAGGCGGAGTTTTACCCGACTCGACATAAGCATGATGAATTAAAGATTTCAACCAAGATGCCAAAGAAATGGCAGAGGCCTTCTAACCTTTCCTAGAACCGGAAAAGATAACAAATAGACTAGAAGTCTTTCGGAAATTCTTAGTAGCTTCAACATAATATTTCAAAGCTCTAACAACATCCAAAGAATGCAATGATCTCTCCTTAGAATTCTTAGGATTAGGACAGAATGAAGGAACCACAATTTCTCTACTAATGTTGTTAGAATTCACAACCTTAGGTAAAAATTTAACCCCTTAAGGACCACAATGTACCCTGTATGTCACTGGTCGTTAAGGTTTTTTTCAGGACATAATAGCACTAGTCTAGCAAGAACACGCTATTAATGCCCTCCCTCCAGCAGGCTTTGTGGAATAGAGCAGTCTCAACGCTGGTGGCAAGACCGCACTATAAAACAATCAAGTCCCAAAAAAAGGCCAGCGACATACAGGGTACGTCGCTGGTCCTTAAGGGGTTAAAAGAAGTTCTAAACACCGCCTTATCCTGATGAAAAATCAGAAAAGGAGACTCACAAGAAAGAGCAGATAATTCAGAAACTCGTCTGGCAGAAGAGATGGCCAAAAGAAACAACACTTTCCAAGAAAGCAATTTAATGTCCAAAGAATACATAGGCTCAAACGGAGGAGCCTGTAAAGCCTTCAAAACCAAATTAAGACTCCAAGGAGAAGAGATTGCCAAAAGAAACAAAACTTTCCAAGAAAGTAATTTAATGTCCAAAGAATGCATAGGTTCAAACGGAGGAGCTTGAAGAGCCCCCAGAACCAAATTCAAACTCCAAGGAGGAGAAATTGACTTAATGACAGGTTTTATACGAACCAAAGCTTGTACAAAACAATGAATATCAGGAAGATTAGCAATCTTTCTGTGAAAAAGAACAGAAAGAGCAGAGATTTGTCCTTTCAAGGAACTTGCAGACAAACCTTTATCCAAACCATCCTGAAGAAATTGTAAAATTCTCGGAATTCTAAAAGAATTCCAGGAAAAATGATGAGAAAGACACCAAGAAATATAAGTCTTCCAGACTCTATAATATATCTCCCTAGATACAGATTTACGACCCTGTAACATAGTATTAATCACAGAGTCAGAGAAACCTCTTTGACTAAGAATCAAGCGTTTAATCTCCATACCTTTAAATTTAAGGATTTGAGATCCTGATGGAAAAAAGGACCTTGCGACAAAAGGTCTGGTCTTAACGGAAGAGTCCACGGTTGGCAAGAGGCCATCCGGACAATATCCGCATACCAAAACCTGTGAGGCCATGCTGGAGCTACCAGCAGAACAAACGAGCATTCCTTCAGAATCTTGGAGATTACTCTTGGAAGAAGAACTAGAGGCGGAAAGATATAGGCAGGATGATACTTCCAAGGAAGTGACAATGCATCCACTGCTTCCGCTTGAGGATCCCTGGATCTGGACAGATACCTGGGAAGTTTCTTGTTTAGATGAGAGGCCATCAGATCTATTTCTGGAAGTCCCCACATTTGAACAATCTGAAGAAATACCTCTGGGTGAAGAGACCATTCGCCCGGATGTAACGTTTGGCGGCTGAGATAATCCGCTTCCCAATTGTCTATACCTGGGATATGAACCGCAGAAACTAGACAGGAGCTGGATTCCGCCCATACCAGAATTCGAGATACTTCCTTCATAGCCAGAGGACTGTGAGTCCCTCCTTGATGATTGATGTATGCCACAGTTGTGACATTGTCTGTCTGAAAACAAATGAACGATTCTCTCTTTAGAAGAGGCCATGACTGAAGAGCTCTGAAAATTGCACGGAGTTCCAAAATATTGATCGGTAATCTCACCTCCTGAGATTCCCAAACCCCTTGTGCTGTCAGAGACCCCCAAACAGCTCCCCAACCTGTCAGACTTGCATCTGTTGAAATTACAGTCCAGGTCGGAAGAACAAAAGAAGCCCCCTGAACTAAACGATGGTGATCTGTCCACCACATCAGAGAGTGTCGTACAATTGGTGTTAAAGATATTAATTGAGATATCTTTGTGTAATCCCTGCACCACTGGTTCAGCATACAGAGCTGAAGAGGTCGCATGTGAAAACGAGCTAAGGGGATCGCGTCCGATGCTGCAGTCATAAGACCTAGAATTTCCATGCATAAAGCTACCGAAGGGAATGATTGTGACTGAAGGTTTCGACAAGCTGATATCAACTTTAGACGTCTCTTGTCTGTCAAAGACAGAGTCATGGACACTGAATCTATCTGAAAACCTAAAAAGGTTACCCTTGTCTGAGGAATCAATGAACTTTTTGGTAAATTGATCCTCCAACCATGATCTTGAAGAAACACCACAAGTCGATTCGTATGAGATTCTGCTAAATGTGAAGACTGAGCAAGTACCAAGATATCGTCCAAATAAGGAAATACCACAATACCCTGTTCTCTGATTACAGACAGAAGGGCACCGAGAACCTTTGTAAAAATTCTTGGGGCTGTAGCTAGGCCAAACGGTAGAGCCACAAACTGGTAATGCTTGTCTAGGAAAGAGAATCTCAGAAACTGATAGTGATCTGGATGAATCGGAATATGCAGATATGCATCCTGTAAATCTATTGTGGACATATAATGCCCTTGCTGAACAAAAGGCAGGATAGTCCTTATAGTTACCATTTTGAATGTTGGTATCCTTACATAACGATTCAATATTTTTAGATCCAGAACTGGTCTGAAGGAATTCTCCTTCTTTGGTACAATGAAGAGATTTGAATAAAACCCCAGCCCCTGTTCCAGAACTGGAACTGGTATAATTACTCCAGCCAACTCTAGATCTGAAACACATTTCAGAAATGCTTGAGCCTTCGCTAGGTTTACTGGGACACGGGAAAGAAAAAATCTCTTTGCAGGAGGCCTTATCTTGAAGCCAATTCTGTACCCTTTTGAAACGATGTTCTGAATACAGAGATTGTGAACAGAATTGAACCAAATTTCTTTGAAAATACGTAATCTGCCCCCTACCAGCTGAGCTGGAATGAGGGCCGCACCTTCATGTGGACTTGGGAGCTGGCTTTGGATTTCTAAAAGGCTTGGATTTATTCCAGACTGGAGATGGTTTCCAAACTGATACCGCTCCTGAGGATGAAGGATCAGGCTTTTGTTCCTTGTTGTGACAAAAGGAACGAAAACGATTATTAGACCTAAATTTACCTCTAGATTTTTTATCCTATGGTAAAAAAGTTCCTTTCCCTCCAGTAACAGTTGAGATAATAGAATCCAACTGAGAACCAAATAATTTATTACCCTGGAAAGAAAGGGAAAGCAGAGTAGACTTAGAAGACATATCAGCATTCCAAGTTTTAAGCCATAAAGCTCTTCTAGCTAAAATAGCTAGAGACATATACCTGACATCAACTCTAATGATATCAAAGATGGCATCACAAATAAAATTATTAGCATGTTGTAGAAGAATAATAATGCTATGAGAATAATGATCTGTTACTTGTTGCGCTAAAGCTTCTAACCAAAAGGTTGAAGCTGCAGCAACATCCGCTAAAGATATAGCAGGTCTAAGAAGATTACCTGAACACAAGTAAGCTGTTCTTAGAAAGGATTCAATTTTCGTATCTAAAGGATCCTTAAAGGAAGTACCATCTGCCGAAGGAATAGTAGTACGCTTAGCAAGAGTAGAGACAGCCCCATCAACCTTAGGGATTTTGTCCCAAAACTCTAATCTGTCAGATGGCACAGGATATAATTGCTTAAAACGTTTAGGAGTAAAAGAATTACCCAAATTATTCCATTCCCTGGAAATTACTTCAGAAATGGCACCAGGGACAGGAAAAACTTCTGGAATAACTACAGGAGATTTAAAAACCTTATCTAAACGTTTAGATTTAGAATTAAGAGGACTAGAATCCTCAATTTCTAATGCAATTAGGACTTCTTTAAGTAAAGAACGAATAAATTCCATTTTAAATAAATATGAAGATTTATCAGCATCAACCTCTGAGACAGAATCCTCTGAATCAGAAGAACCAATATCAGTATCAGAATGATGATGTTCATTTAAAAATTCATCTGAAAAATGAGAAGTTTTAAAAGACTTTTTACGTTTACTAGAAGGAGGAATAACAGACATAGCCTTCTTAATGGATTTAGAAACAAAATCTCTTATGTTATCAGGAACACTCTGAGTATTAGATGTTGACGGAACAGCAACAGGTAATGTAACAGTACTAAAGGAAATATCTGCATTAGCAAGTTTGTCATGACAAACAGTACAAACAACAGCTGGAGGAACAGATACCAAAAGTTTACAGCAGATACACTTAGCTTTGGTAGCTCCAGCACCAGGCAGGGATATTCCAGTAGTATCTTCTGACTCAGCTTCAACGTGGGACATCTTGCAATATGTAATAGAAAAAACAACATATAAAGCAAAATTGATCAAATTCCTTAAATGACAGTTTCAGGAATGGGAAAAAAATGTCATAGAACAAGCTTCTAGCAACCAGAAGCACAAAATAATGAGACTTAAATAATGTGGAGACAATAGTGACGCCCATATTTTTTTAGCGCCAAAAAAGCCGCCCACATTATTTGGCGCCTAAATGTTTTTGGCGCCAAAATGACGCCACATCCGAAAACGCCGACACCTTTGGCACAAAAAAACGTAAAAAATGACTCAACTTCCGGCGACACGTATGACGCCGGAAACGGAAAAATTTTTGCGCCAAAAAAGTCCGCTTCAAGAATGACGCAATAAAATGAAGCATTTTCAGCCCCCGCGAGCCTAACAGCCCACAGGGAAAAGTCAAATTTTTAAGGTAAGAAAAATTGATTTATTCATATTCATTATCCCAAATATGAAACTGACTGTCTGAAATAAGGAATGTTGAACATCCTGAGCCAAGGCAAATAAATGTTTGAATACATATATTTAGAACTTTATATAAAAGTGCCCAACCATAGCTTAGAGTGTCACAGAAAATAAGACTTACTTACCCCAGGACACTCATCTACATGTAGTAGAAAGCCAAACCAGTACTGAAACGAGAATCAGTAGAGGAAATGGTATATATAAGAGTATATCGTCGATCTGAAAAGGGAGGTAAGAGATGAATCTCTACGACCGATAACAGAGAACCTATGAAATAGACCCCGTAGAAGGAGATCACTGCATTCAAATAGGCAATACTCTCCTCACATCCCTCTGACATTCACTGCATGCTGAGAGGAAAACCGGGCTCCAACCTGCTGCGGAGCGCATATCAACGTAGAATCTAGCACAAACTTACTTCACCACCTCCACAGGAGGCAAAGTTTGTAAAACTGATTTGAGGGTGTGGTGAGGGGTGTATTTATAGGCATTTTGAGGTTTGGGAAACTTTGCCCCTCCTGGTAGGAATGTATATCCCATACGTCACTAGCTCATGGACTCTTGCTAATTACATGAAAGAAACCATATTCATTAATCTGTTATCATAAATAATAAACTGAGTCAGTTGAAAAAAATACCTTCCACCTGGCATCAAGAATCAGAACCTCTATGGAAATGAGGGAACGCACACAATGACCTATGGCTATTTCTCAGACATTCAGTGCCAAAACTTATTCTATTCACATGGGAAAACCCCACACAAAACATCAATGAAGATAGGAATTATTATCTGCTAGGAAGCCTTAAAAGAATAATCCGAGACTCATTAGATATCCATAGAAAAGACAGGGTATAAAAAGCCCCTGAGAATCCCCCCCCCACCCCGAGCTTATCTTCAGTCTCCTGTTTAACAGAAGTTGTATCCAAATTAACTAAATTATTTTGAAATGTTGGAAACTGCTTAAATATTAGAAATTTTGCTGACAGATGTGGTCATAAACCTTTTCTTTAAAGGGACATTAAACACTTTGAGATATTAATATAAAGCTATATACTAAAAAGTAACACTCGTACCACATAACAATAATAGAATGAACTAAAAAAGTTTTTAAAAAAAAGTGCAAAACATGTAAAGCTATATTGTAACGATATATAATAAAAAAATGCAAACATAAACCACTTATAAATAATCTGTGTCTTTAAATTTCTATGTGAATCTTAAATCCCTCAGGTGGAGTCCTCAAAGAGATAGAGAATACAAAAACAGTGTGATACTGTTTGATAAAATTCCCCACACAATGCTCGCAACTCTCTTCCAGATCTACGTATTAGGTTCAATAAGAATTTATCTGGATAGCAGGAACTTGCTTTATAGATGATTTATTGGATGCATATATTCACAATGTTAAAACTTTTAAAACAATAAAATTTCACTCGGGGTATGTGTGAGTTCCACCCTAGCAAATACTTCACATTGCATCAAACAGTTACTTACTAGTTTAAAAGTGTACCGTATCGATCCGGGTTCAACTGTAACAAGCATGTAGCCCTGTGTTCTGCTTAGAAACACTTGAAAGTGATGCAGCATAGCTGTAAAAAGCGGACTAGAAAATATCACCTGAACATCTCTATGTAAAAAAGAAAGATATTTTACCTCAAAATGTCCGAAGTATTCACACCCCATTGCAAAGGACTTCAAGCGGCAAATCAGTATGTCTGTCCCGGGACAGGCAAGGGAGTGAGCCTCATGCACACCCATGTTATTTCCATATTCAGTTTAAGTAAGTTTACTATGAAATCTCATGAGAGTTAAATGAAACCTGATGAGATAACAGTAAAGAGAGTTCATGACCTCAGCACTGTTGGTGCTGATTGGCTGCAGTTAATTTTTTCGTCTTTTTTTTTTAGCTGCAGCTGAAGTATATCTTTTTACACAGCACTTACTCCAGTGAGCTGAAGAAATTGTGAGGTAAAATATCTTCCTTTTTCACATAGATATGCTCAAGTGATATTTTCCCGTCAGCTTCTTACAGTTATACTGCATCAGTTTCAAGTGATTTGGCATGTTATGTCCCTTCAAGAGCTGCAGCTGATTGAATGTGTAAATACTGACTGATATGTCCAAAGGGGTACAGGGCATATGGATTAGAAAAATAGTTAGAGCAATACGGATATAGAACAAACATTTTTATATATATATATATATATATATATATATATATATATATATATATATATATATATATATATATATAATGTTGCCGTATATTTTATCGAAATACAAAAAGTAAACAACTCTGTTACAAAAAAATAAATGCTGTGTGTAAAGTCCCCTCAATTTGATATGGGCCAACAGGAGAATATGAACCAGAAGAACCAATGGAGGAAGAGTGTAATAGTATTTAAACTTGGACAGTACATACATGGAGTATCTAGATAAAGCCCTGGGAGGGGTAAAACGCGTTAACTGTACTCTTGTATTGTAGCACAAGCCTACCCTTGACAGCCTCTTATATAAGGCACAGTGTCAATAGAACTGCTACTATAGTGAATATTTGTATTGTTTGTACTTGTCTCCTGGGAAGCACCGGTATTGTAACTGGCAGTGGAGGAGACAGTATTTTGAAGATATATTTGTTGCCAGTATCGGCAGATACCTCATCAGATGACCCCCAGAGTGACGTAAGAGAGAGGGTGTGGTTCACAGCGTTTGTCTACAGAAAGAAAGTCTTTAGGCAAGACAAGGAACAAGCACATAAGTGGATACTAGTAAAGTGTGAGTCAGACACCACTCCTGGTTAGACGTCCATGGGGGTGAAGATCATTGTTTGGATGATGCTGAAGAAATTATAACACAAATTAGGATTTCCCAAATTCAGTAAGGTATCTTACAATGACTTTACATAGAACATTTCATCTTTGTACCCGAGTTGTTCACTTTTACAAGGGGTAAAGGGAGACAACTTATAACCAACGCTATTTTATATGAATTTTTATCAATTCATACATCTTTTAAATACATTATATTTTGATAAAAAATAAAATTTTAAAATAAAAACAGAATTTATGCTTACCTGATAAATTACTTTCTCCAACGGTGTGTCCGGTCCACGGCGTCAATCGTCATCCTTACTTGTGGGATATTCTCCTCCCCAACAGGAAATGGCAAAGAGCCCAGCAAAGCTGGCCATATAGTCCCTCCCAGGCTCCGCCTACCCCAGTCATTCGACCGACGGACAGGAGGAAATATATATAGGAGAAACCATATGGTAACGTGGTGACTGTAGTTAGAGAAAATAATTCCTCAGACCTGATTAAAAAACCAGGGCGGGCCATGGACCGGACACACCGTTGGAGAAAGTAATTTATCAGGTAAGCATAAATTCTGTTTTCTCCAA
Organism: Bombina bombina; assembly: GCF_027579735.1. Taxonomy (NCBI): domain Eukaryota; kingdom Metazoa; phylum Chordata; class Amphibia; order Anura; family Bombinatoridae; genus Bombina; species Bombina bombina. The sequence goes on from NC_069505.1 coordinate 115,730,102, forward strand.
CATAGGTGTGTACGGTCCACGGCGTCATCCTTACTTGTGGGAACCAATACCAAAGCTTTAGGACACGGATGAAGGGAGGGAGCAAATCAGGTCACCTAAACGGAAGGCACCACGGCTTGCAAAACCTTTCTCCCAAAAATAGCCTCCGAAGAAGCAAAAGTATAAAATTTGTAAAATTTGGCAAAAGAGTGCAGTGAAGACTAAGTCGCTGCCTTACATATCTGGTCAACAGGAGCCTCGTTCTTGAAGGCCCATGTGGAAGCCACAGCCCTAGTGGAGTGAGCTGTGATACTTTCAGGAGGCTGCCGTCCGGCAGTCTCAAAAGCCAATCTGATAATGCTTTTAAGCCAAAAGGAAAGAGAGGTAGAAGTTGCTTTTTTACCTCTCCTTTTACCAGAATAAACAACAAACAAGGAAGATGTTTGTCTGAAATCTTTTGTAGCCTCTAAATAGAATTTTAGAGCACGGACTACGTCCAAATTGTGTAACAAACGTTCCTTCTTTGAAACTGGATTCGGTCATAAAGAAGGTACAACTATCCCCTGGTTACTATTTTTGTTGGAAACAACCTTCGGAAGAAAACCAGGCTCAGTACGCAAAACCACCTTATCTGCATGGACCAGATAGGGCGGAGAACACTGCAGAGCAGATAACTCAGAAACTCTTCTAGCAGAAGAAATTGCAACCAAAAACAAAACTTTCCACGATAATAACTTAATATCTACGGAATGTAAGGGTTCAAACGGAACCCCTTGAAGAACTGAAAGAACTAGATTAAGACTCCAGGGAGGAGTCAAAGGTCTGTAAACAGGCTTGATTCTAACCAGAGCCTGAACAAACGCTTAAACGTCTGGCACAGCTGCCAGCCTTTTGTGAAGTAAAGCAGAAAATCCTTTCTCCAAAGCTTCTAGTAGAAAGGAAAGAATCTTAGGAATTTTTATCTTGTTCCATGGGAATCCTTTAGATTCACACCAACAGATATATATTTTCCATATTTTATGGTAAATTTTTCTAGTTACAGGCTTTCTAGCCTGAATAAGAGTATCTATTACAGAATCTGAAAACCCACGCTTTGAAAGAATCAAGCGTTCAATCTCCAAGCAGTCAGTTGGAGGGAAATCAGATTCGGATGTTCGAATGGACCCTGAACAAGAAGGTCCTGTCTCAAAGGTAGCTTCCATGGTGGAGCCGATGACATATTCACCAGGTCTGCATACCAAGTCCTGCGTGGCCACGCAGGAACTATCAAGATCACCGAAGCCCTCTCCTGATTGATCCTGGCTACCAGCCTGGGAATGAGAGGAAACGGTGGGAATACATAAGCTAGGTTGAAGATCCAAGGTGCTACTATTGTATCCACTAGAGTCGCCTTGGGATCCCTGGATTTGGACCCGAAACAAGGGACCTTGAAGTTCTGACGAGAGGCCATCAGATCCATGTCTGGAATGCCCCATAATTGAGTTATTTGGGCAAAGATTTCCGGATGGAGTTCCCACTCCCCCGGATGCTCCTCCATCACCAGGGAACTCCTTGTTCCCCCCTGATGGTTGATATATGCAACAGTCGTCATGTTGTCTGATTGACACCTTATGAATTTGGCCTTTGCTAGTCGAGGCCAAGCCTTGAGAGCATTGAATATCGCTCTCAGTTCCAGAATGTTTATCGGGAGAAGAGAGTCTTCCCGAGACCATAGACCCTGAGCTTTCAGGGGTTCCCAGACCGCGCCCCAGCCCACCAGACTGGCGTCGGTCGTGACAATGACCCACTCTGGTCTGCGGAAGCTCATTCCCTGTGACAGGTTGTCCAGGGTCAGCCACCAACGGAGTGAATCTCTGGTCCTTTGATCTACTTGGATCGTCGGAGACAAGTCTGTATAATCCCCATTCCACTGTCTGAGCATGCACAGTTGTAATGGTCTTAGATGAATTCGTGCAAAAGGAACTATGTCCATTGCCGCAACCATCAAACCTATTACTTCCATGCACTGCACTATGGAAGGAAGAAGAACAGAATGAAGTACCTGACAAGAGCTTAGAAGTTTGATTTTCTGGCCTCTGTCAGAAAAATCTTCATTTCTAAGGAAACTATTATTGTTCCCAAGAAGGGAACTCTTGTTGACGGGGACAGAGAACTTTTTTCTATGTTCACTTTCCACCTGTGAGATCTGAGAAAGGCTAGGACAATGTCCGTATGAGCCCTTGCTTTTGACAGAGACGACACTTGAATCAGGATGTCGTCCAAGTAAGGTACTACTGCAATGCCCCTTGGTCTTAGCACCGCTAGAAGGGACCCTAGTACCTTTGTGAAAATCCTTGGAGCAGTGGCTAATCCGAATGGAAGTGCCACAAACTGGTAACGCTTGTCCAGAAAGGCGAACCTTAGGAACCGAAGATGTTCCTTGTGGATAGGAATATGTAGGTACGCATCCTTTAAATCCACCGTGGTCATGAATTGACCTTCCTGGATGGTAGGAAGGATCGTTCGAATGGTTTCCATTTTGAACGATGAAACCCTTAGAAACTTGTTTAGAATCTTGAGATCTAAAATTGGTCTGAATGTTCCCTCTTTTTTGGGAACTATGAACAGGTTGGAGTAAAACCCCATCCCTTGTTCTCCTAATGGAACAGGATGAATCACTCCCATTCCTGACAGGTCTTCTACACAATGTAAGAATGCCTGTCTTTTTATTTGGTTCGAAGATAATTGAGACCTGTGGAACCTTCCCCTTGGGGGTAGTTCCCTGAATTCCAGGAGATAACCTTGAGAAACTATTTCTAGCGCCCAAGGATCCTGAATATCTCTTGCCCAAGCCTGAGCAAAGAGAGAAAGCCTGCCCCCCACCAGATCCGGTCCCGGATCGGGGGCCAACACTTCATGCTGTTTTGGTAGCAGTGGCAGGTTTCTTGGCCTGCTTAACCTTGTTCCAGCCTTGCATCGGTCTCCAGGCTGGCTTGGTTTAAGAAGTATTACCCTCTTACTTAGAGGGTGTAGAATTTGAGGCTGGTCCGTTTCTGCGAAAGGGACGAAAATTTGGCTTATTTTTAGCCTTAAAAGACCTATCCTGAGGAAGGGCGTGGCCCTTTCCCCCAGTGATGTCTGAAATAATCTCTTCCAAGTCAGGGCCAAACAGTGTTTTACCCTTGAAAGGGATGTTAAGCAATTTGGTCTTGGAGGACACATCCGCTGACCAAGACTTTAGCCAAAGCGCTCTGCGCGCCACGATAGCAAACCCTGAATTATTCGCCGCTAATCTAGCTAATTGCAAAGCGGCATCTAAAATAAAAGAGTTAGCCAATTTAAGTGCTTGAACTCTGTCCATAACCTCCTCATACGAAGATTCTTTATTGAGCGACTTTTCTAGTTCTTTGAACCAGAAACACGCAGCTGTAGTGACAGGAACAATGCATGAAATTGGTTGTAGAAGGTAACCTTGCTGAACAAACATCTTTTTAAGCAAACCCTCTAACTTTTTATCCATAGGATCTTGAAAACACAACTATCTTCTATAGGAATAGTAGTGCGTTTGTTTAGAGTAGAAACCGCCCCCTCGACCTTGGGGACTGTCTGCCATAAGTCCTTTCTGGGGTCGACTATAGGAAATAATTTCTTAAATATAGGGGGAGGAACAAAAAGGTATGCCGGGCCTTTCCCACTCCTTATTTACTATGTCTGCCACCCGCTTGGGTATAGGAAAAGCATCAGGGGACACCGGAACCTCTAGGATGTCCATCTTACATAATTTCTTTGGAATGACCAAATTGTCACAATCATCCAGAGTAGATAATACCTCCTTAAGTAGTGCGTGGAGAAGTTCTAATTTAAATTTAAATGTTACAACATCAGGTTCAGCTTGTTGAGAAATTTTCCCTGAATCTGAAATTTCTCCCTCAGACAAAACCTCCCTCCTGGCCCCTTCAGATTGGTGTGAGGGCATGTCAGAACAGTTATCATCAGCGTCCTCTTGCTCTTCAGTGTTTAAAACCGAGCAATCGCGCTTTCTCTGATAAGTAGGCATTTTGGATAAAATGTTTGCAATAGAATTATCCATTACAGCCGTTAATTGTTGCAAGGTAATAAGTATTGGCGCACTAGAAGTACTAGGGGCCTCTTGTGTGGGCAAAACTGGTGTAGACACAGAAGGGGACGATGCAGTACCATGCTTATTTAAACACCAAAAAAACTCTTAGCCATCTCCGTGGAGATGTTGCCTGTGCAACGGCAAAGAGAATGACTGGGGTAGGCGGAGCCTGGGAGGGACTATATGGCCAGCTTTGCTGGGCTCTTTGCCATTTCCTGTTGGGGAGGAGAATATCCCACAAGTAAGGATGACGCCGTGGACCGGACACACCTATGTTGGAGAAATATGTTTTATATATTTTTGTACTTACATCCATTGCTCTGTAATGATTTTTATAATCCATATGCCCTGTGTGAGTCATCTTCTTTTGGATATAGTAGTTTAAATTTAAGTTCTATATAGAAGGGTTAGAACATTTATGTTTTTGGCTGAGGATAGAAGGTGATATTGTATAATCTTAAATACTGATATCACAGGTTTAAAAGAGACATCAAATTCCAAGTACTATACAGAGTGAGTATAGTAGTTATACTATTTTATAACCATATATATCTAAGACAAAATACATAAATTCAACTATTGGTTTCTCATACGGCTGGAAAAAAACTTTAAAAGCTAAAACCTACTGCATCTGGGTCTCGTTGCTGCTCAAGAAACGCAGAGAATTCCACCAATCTAAGCTTCGTTGTTCCAATCGATCGGCCTTGCCATGCAGGTACAGAGGAGGCAGGCACAGAGGCAGACTCGAATCCTGAAATGCAAAACATTCAGATCATTTCACTACAATGATGACATATGCTAGAGGAATCTTCAGCCTAAAATGTTGTTGTGGTGTTTATAGAGAATTGTAACCCATTGTTATTGCCCACAAAATAAACGTATACAACTCTTGTGGAATTACAAACTATGAAATAAATGTAATTGTCATAGGGGACTATTCAATTATGCTTAGCTAAGGTCAGGTTGTTAAACTTTTGCAATTGTTTATGATCATTTTAGGGACTTTACACTATAAAAACATAAAAGTTCACCATGTCCAGATCCAAAACACCAAAAATGAGTCTATCATGACTAAAAATGTTTTAATTTTTTTTTTTTTTTTTTAAATATCAGAATGTTTACATTTTAACCTACAGAACAGTCCGGTAATAGCTGCACATTTGCAAACGTGTCGCAAAAATAACGTAAACTTATTGTGTGTGTATTTATGTGATTATTCACAATTATTACACGTTTCTTTCATTTTAAACAACTTTCCAATTTACTTCTATTGTGTAATTTGCTTCATTCTCTTAGTATCTCTTGTTAAAGAAACAGCAAACTGTCTGAATGCACTAGGTGAGTCAATAAGATGAGGCATATGTGCAGCCACCAATCAGCAGCTATCTGAGTCTACCTGGGTATCCTTTTTAACAAAGGATATAAGGAAAACAAAACAAATTTGATAATAGAAGTCAATTGGAAATTTGTTAAAAAAGCACATGCTCTATCTGAATCATGAAAGAAAACTGTTGGGTTTCATGTCCCTTTAAACTGATGACATCTTTAAAATGCAGAAAATTGTGCAAGGTTTTATATTTGGTACATCAATAATTTAAATGGCATATCTACTGTTATTTTGTTTTGTTATTTCTCTCAAATTAAATGAAAGAAAATCATTGTCTATTACTGTAATTATCTGCCTATATTTATGTGCTCATTTTATTTAAAAGGAAGACTTATTCTGACACGTGCATTTTCTATGCCAAGTAATAAAATTCTATTTTATTCCACAAAAAGAAAAATGCCGTACTGCAATAGTAATGCAGCTGCAAGATTCAAAACAATTTCACCTTCTCATTGATTATAAGAGAGAAATCAGGTGTATATTTAGTGCCACATACTGTATTTCCCTAGAGGGACAATTAAAACCTGGCTTTGACACCACCTGTGTTCAATGTCCTTAGAGAAAACAAAAGGAATTTCTTGAAATGTCTGCACTCAAAGGAAAACATTTTCATTTCATCCAGAAATTGCTTCTAATAGTTTTCTTTTTTTTTGTGTAACCTAATCAAGCATTACAGCAAACAATACCTTTGTAGAATGCACACTAGATATGCCTGCAGTAGTAACACATTTCTGTTCTAAATTTAACAAAAATCTTTATTAAAAGGGGCAGTCTAGTCAAAATGAAACTTTCATAATTCAGATAGGGCATGCAATTTTAAACAATTTTCCAATTTACTTTTATCATTAAATTTGCTTTGTTTTTTTGGTATTCTTTGTTGAAAGCTTAAACTAGGTAGGCCTTATATGCTAATTTCTAAGCTCTTATCTTAGTGCATTTTGTCAGTTTTTTACAGCTAGACAGTGCTAATTCACATGTGGCATATAGATAACATGGTGCTCACTCCCGTGGAGTTATTTATAAGTAAGCACTGATTTGCTAAAATACAAGTCTGTCAAAAGATAGAGATAATGGGACAGTATGCAGAGGGTTAGATACAAGGTAATGACAGCGGTAAAACAGTGTTGGCTATGCAAAACTGGGGAATGGGTATCTATCATTTTTAAATAATAACATTTTTCAAGTAGACTGTCCCTTTAAAGCTATAAAAACATACTGGTACAAAAACAAACTATTTCACAAGCTCAAAAACATCGGGTGATTGCCCTGTAGTTTCTGGCATCTATTGAAAGCACTCAATGAATGGAAGCTCCCACGCCCCAAAATGAGTATCCAAATAAAAAGCCCATGTATTTGCATCATGAATATATATATATATATATATATATATATATCATACCTAAAATGTATTTAAACAAGTGGAATAAATACAATAAGGATAACAGTCAATGTAACATTTTAACATGTGTTGGTGTCATTATTTAACATGTTTAAATAACATTTGAATGTTTTATATATTTATGGTGCATATACCCGGTGTATATATTTAATAGAGAATAAACGAGCCCTCTGAATAGTGATAGAATAATAAAGATTTCTAAACCAGACAAATGCAGGCGTGCTACCATGTTCCAAAGTTGGTGTTTTTTTTTAAATACATTTTAAAATCAATAAATTAAATTATAAGTTTCAACCAGTTTTCTATCTGAGGCTAGTTTTGTGAGCAGCCCAGCATTGAAACCGTTAATAAGAGTACCATTACTTGCAGTCTGCATTGTGCAGTGTTTGCCAATTGCAGGGTGTGGTTCCCCAATTAACTGTTTCACTGCTGGGCCTCTCATAAAACTGGCGTTAGAGGGGATATTGGTTTTAACCCCTTGGTTGTAAAGGGCTATACCACATTGGAACATTAGTAGCTAGTCTTGGCCAGCAAAGGGGTTAATAATTTATTTTTGCAAGGAATACCACACATATAAAATGAAAAAGGGCAAAATCTATCAAATGTTAAGATTCCTAAAGTCAGATTTCTCTGAGAAGCGTTTCTTTTGTTTATAAACTGTAATATTATGAAGAAGCAAAAAAAAAACACTTTATCTCATACCTGACCCAAATGCAGAGTGGCATAATGATGGTTTGGCAGTAATACCTGTAATAGGTGCTGTTGGCTGAATGGGATAGGCTTGCTGAACAAATGGCTTGACGCTGAAATAAAACAAACAAAACATGCTCAGTATATTTTATAAATCTCACTTAAAGGGACATTACATATTTTGAGATTGTAATATAAAATGTTTAAATCATATATTGTAAAAATAATTACAATCTACATTCCTTATGTATTAGCTCCCTCTTTCGTGTGTTCTCATTCATTAAATGGTATACTTTACAGTTCTTGTGAAAAGTGCAGACACTGCTATATTTCACGTTGTCACATTCTATTGTCCAATTTGGTAAGAGAAGGAAATCTAGATTACAACATGGCAATGCCCAATGTTTTATGGGCACTAAGCTGGGACAGGTCTTATATATGGAGATTGCCAGTGTAATATCAATCACCTTGGCAAATGCGTTAACATATTGGGGTCAATTTATTATATGTCGCTGTAGCGAATCATGTCCGTCCGACATCACTAAATGCCGACAGCATACGATGTCGGCATTTAACATCGCACAACCATTTCTTGTTAAATGCTTGTGCAATGCCGCCCCCTGCACATTTGCAGCCAATCGGCCGCTAGCAGTGGGTGCCATTCATCCCAATCGTATAGGATCGGGGTGATTGCAGTCCGCCAACTAAAAGGCAAGCCGGAAACTTCCGGGGGTAGAAAGCAGCGCCCACTGCTTATCAAATCTACCCCATTATCTTTATGTATATTAGGAATTGAGAAAAATGTCACAAGTCACAAATGTGTCCTAACAACCCGTAGCTATTTTCCCCATTTAAAAAAAAAAAAAATATTATGCACAAAGAGCTTCCTTATAGAAGGCTCTGAAAGTTGAACCAGGTAAGACGTCTGCAGTGATCACTCCAGGTTCAAGCATTGATTGAGATTTTGCTGAACTTCATCCATGCTTTCTAGTGTTATAATGCAATGTAGATCATTTGCACCAAACATGTATATCCATTTAATTGCTCTTTATTTAGGACAAAATGAGGCATTAGAGACTACTTAAACTACTTAAGGCAGAAAGACAGAGATTGGACACAGAATTAACGTATCAAGAATGGCAAGAAATGGTCCGTACCTCAATTACTTGTCTGGCCATAGTCTTTAGTGTAAGATGCTTCCCTTAAAGGGACAGTAAAGTTAAATTTTAACCATTCATGATTTAGACAGAGCATACATTATTCAAACAACTTTCCAATTTACTTCTATTTAATTTGCTTCATTCTTTTATCCTTTGTTGAAAAGTTTATCTAGGAAAGTTCAGGAGCAGCAAATAACCTAGGTTCTAGCTGCTGATTGGTGGCTGCATATATATATACACTGATTGCCATTGGCTCACCCTTGTGTTCAGTTAGAAACCAGTAGCATACTGCTGCTCCTTCACCAAATTATACTAAGAGAATGAAACAAATTTGATAACAGAAGTAAACTGGAAACTTGTATAAAATATTATGTTCTACCTAAATCATGAAAGAAACATTTTGGGTTTCATGTCACTTTAATGACAAAGAACAAGCCTCACAACTTCAAGGGGGTTATTAGATCAGCTGTTTGAAGCAGTAGTCAAAATTCAGCCTGTGTCCATCTAATTACAGTGACAGAAGATAAAGTAGAGATCTGGATATTTGATGATAAAAACACCTAATGCATAAGCTTCCAGGATAGGAAAGTGACCGACAAACCTCTCTACCTGATAAATGAACATTAAGGCCACCAGGTCAATCACTTGGGTTTCCCAATACCCCAGATGATGAAACTTCCCTCTCCAGGCGAAAACTGCTGGCTGCAAGGAGAATATGTTAGGCAATTACAAGTTCCTTGTAATACCCAAACGGTTTGTCTACTGCCGAATAATTCTGCCGTTAGCATCAGTTAATGACGTTGAACACCCCCTTGATTTCATCTGTAGCACAATTGTCTAAGAGGATTTTCACAGCTGTTTTTTTCAAGCACCTTGAAAGTGTCCAACGTCAACATTTACCAAATTGTGTCAAATCATGCGTGATAGTTGGCAAAGATTGATAAATTAGAAGACAGACTAGAAGCGGATAAGTGGTAAGACCTTGGTGGTCTCAAAGCAATATTTGTGCAGTCTGTAGCACATAATACATTTGGAATGCCAGCAATATGAAAAACTTTAGTTTCACTGATTGCCCTTGATCGGGTGTTTCAGGGGGGGCAAATATTGTGTATAATTATTATTATTCTTCTTTATTTATAAAGCGTCAACAGATTCAGCAGCGCTGCCCATGGTTACAAGGATAACAGTACAATGGAGAAACAATACAACAACATTTTACAGAAAAAAAAAACCAGGGGAATTGAGGGCCCTATTCCCGTGGGAACTTACAATCTAGATAGGTATAAGGCGTCTAATACAGTCCGTGGATGTCTGGAGAACATAGACTGACTTATACCGATTACAACACTGGACACAGATTGGAACAAATAGGTGGCCATGAAATGCAGTTCTGTATCTGGTCAAACAGCATTCGAATTTATTGCCTTGGCAGCCAGAACCTCTGCAATATATCATTCTCTGTTAAAGTTTCAAGACCACAACAGGGCAAAAACAAATCCTGGCACCCTTATGTGCCATCTTTGTCAAATAACCTCTTCCCTTTGCTGTAAAGCAAGGTTTTGTCTATGGTGCCTTCTAAAGAAGAAGGGTTGCTGCAACTATAAAAACAGCAAAACTTCCATTCCCAAGCTTGTACAAAGCCAATAATTTATTTCTATTTCCCAATATTTTCATTGCTACCATTGTTTTCCATGGTATTTGATTGCAGACATGTTTAGAATACACAATCATTATACATCTATGTAACATTCGGCTCTGGTGAGACTGATTTCATTAAGATTTTCAGACTATTTCTATGAAGTTTGCGACAAAGCAGGTACCAAATACACATTTGCTATCCAAGCTGAATTTTAGACGCAACTTTTAAACTACAGTGTGATAACTTTAAGAACTTAAAGGGACACTGAACCCAATTTTTTTCTTTTGTGATTGAGATAGAGCATGGAATTTTAAGCAACTTTCTAATTTACTCCTATTATCAAATTTTCTTCTCTCTCTTGGTATCTTTATTTGAAATGCAAGAATGTAAAGTTTAGATGCCGGCCCATTTTTGGTGAACAACATGGGTTGTTCTGGCTGATTGGTGGATAAATTCATCCACCAATAAAAAAGTGTGGTCCAGAGTCTGAACCAAAAAAAAAAAGCTTAGATGCATTCTTTCTCAAATAAAGATAGCAAGAGAACAAAGAAAATTGATAATAGGAGTAAATTAGAAAGTTGCTTAAAATCCCATGCTCTATCTGAATCACAAAATAAAACAATTGGGTTCAGTGTCCCTTTAATCAGATTTGGCTTAATACGGGAGGAAAATATGTAAAATCGATCAGACGCTAATACACATTGAGATTGAATAAGGGTGCAAGAAAAAAAACATTGTTTTGAATAGGGTGCATACTTTGATAAATCTAAAAGCTGAGAATTACAAGCATTTTGTGAGGTGCAGACACAGGCAGATTGAGGGTTGAAGCCTTGATAAATGGAGTCCAAAGTCTCAACAATAGTTCTCCCACTGGCAGTATTGGTTGCCACTACACAACATTAAATCCATTTACTTTATGAATGAACCCTTTCATGACAATACTTATTTGTTACATTGGAACAAAGTCCTGATGTAAACAAGTAAAAATTTGAAATCACACGATCGTTTATGCGATCCGGTGATTTTAAATGATGGGATCGGGTCAGGGGGGAGTGACTAACGTTAGGGTACGCCCTCCAGCCTGTGATCCAATATTCCAGCCTGTGATCCCATATTCCTTCCTAACGGTAGGAAAGGCTTAAAAAAGGCTTTATTTGTAGCCAAACCTAACACAGATTGTGACTGTTAGCCTGCCATATAATTTTTCGCTAAGGCAGCTGACCAAATGCTGACAGAAAACATACTAAATAAAGGGTGGTTAAAGGGACCGGAAACCCAAAATGTTTCTTTCATGATTCAGATAGAGCATGCAATTTTAAACAATTTTGCCATTTACTTCTTTTATCAAATTTAAAATTCTCTTGGTATCCTTTGTTTGAGTAGTATTAATGCACTACTAGGAGCTAGCTGAATGCCAATGACAAGAGGCATATTTACAGATACCATTCGACAGCTTCAGAGCATAGTTATATTTTTCAACAAAGGATACACAGAAAACAAAACAAATAAAATCGATATAAAACCTGGAAAGTTATTTAAAATTGCATGCTTTAGGTTTCATGCTCCTTGTACTTTTCAATAAAAAGTTTGTCTCTATTTTTCTATCAATAGGAATTCCAAATGCACCAGCATCAATAGTAAAAATATTTTCTACGAAAGACACAAAATAGCAGGATTAACATTTGGAGTTAGCTTTATTTACTCAGAATCAGACAATGTTATAAAAGACATCATTTTTATTAGGGGCAAGTAAATGTGTTTCAGAGCTTTTTTACTTAGCCTGGAATGCTTCTAGTATGGCAGTAGTTATATGACAAAGCATACAAATCAATTAGTAAGGGACCATCTTCTAAATGTGGAAAATATTTCTTACAGCACTGATAATTTTGTATGGTATCCCAGACAATACACATCAACCAGAGGCAGATCGAGCAAGGTGCATATTTATACCAAACAGCCATCCATTGCAAGAACTTGAAAAACACATTATTTTTGAAGGCATATTTGGTTGTTTGGGCTTTAAGGAGATAGACAAAGTCTCATAAGTATAAAATCTAAGATCCATTAATATTTATGCCTAGATTTCTTTACAAGCAAATGCCTCTTCATGGGTAAAGATCATATATTAATTTTTTAATTTATCATAATTACTTTTTAAATACAATTGTATACATTTTTTAAAATTTGATTGATATTAAATCAGCAAACTTTTCATTAGGCAGGAATAAACAGAATAAATCACTCTTCTCTTGGAATGACAAAAAAAACCCCGTCTTCCTGTTGTTCTTTGTTATCTCTACCTAAATATGTAAACCTAACAACTTTCAAAACCGGTTTGCAATTCATTGTCTTCCTAACTCGACATGAAGCCAGACACAGCTTTGGGTGGGAATTCTGGAACCGTCCTTAGCAAAACTAGGTATATTATTATTAATATTATAATCGGTTATTTGTAGAGCACCAACAGAATAGTTCTTTAACCAAAATTATTGCTTTTCTGGAACTCTACAGACATAATGGCTATTAATAAAATGGTTTTAAGTATAAAAAAAAAGAAACTTCAAAGAATGCTACCAACAAAACATTAAATAGTAGAGGTAAATATGTCAATGTGTTGTAACCAATCTTTGTACAGGATGGATAAGAACGAATGTTAAAAAAAACTGAAAAAGGAGCAGGATGAAAAACCGACCCCTAAAAAATAAAAAAAAATGCACCTGAAAACAAGACTCATCCTTTGTGGTCCTAAAACTAAAAGCCTACTGCTTCATTAAATGAGATGATGTACTTCATTGTTGCTGGATACCATTAGATCCACTGCCAACTAATCCCATTTTTTATTATTTTGGAAAAGTTCTGCTGTGAAATTGTCTTTCCATTTGATAGATTGAAACCTTGTTTTTTTGTATATTTCTGAGTACAAAGGGAATATTAGCTTTACTTCCTTGAGCACTGTTACTTCTTGCTGTTTTCTTCCATAATCTTTATTGATATTTCTTGCAGCAACTCTGGAAAATGGTGTTATGCCAGAGTTATTGATTGCTCTGGTCTCAAAAATGTTTATGGCAACAGTGGTTCTCTTAGATTCTATCTTCCATTTATCTATTGACCTAGAACAAAATCACCAGCGAAATTTGGATTTTTTCTTAATCTGAATCCAGAGAGGTCTGCAAATTATTATTATTAATATTATTATTATCGGTAGAGCACCAACAGATTCTGCAGTGCTAGTAGAAGGCATTTGCTGAGGTTGCAATTCTGAAGCCACTATTCTAGAAGCCACTATTCTAGATTACTTCAGATACAAAGGAAATAACTTCTGAGAGAGGCTGACCTTTCTGTTCCACATCTGCAGGAGCTACTAATGGGATGGACACATTTGCCATCTTTTCCAATTGACAACATGGATTGTTGAAGTCAACTTCCTCCAAAATTTCATTTAGCATCTGGCGGCTACAAAACTGTATGGTAACAGCCTTGTTAGACACATGATTATGCTACAGATGCTTTGTACTGAAAAAGAAAAAATAAGTTTGGAATATGGTACCGAAGAAAACAATCTTCTGAGTCTCAACCAGTTGGCTCTTTTCTACATGTCCCTGTAGGTAGGAATTTAAGGAGGAGTCTTATACCCACTTGATAAGGTGGAATTCCAGACAAGTTCTGCCAACTCTTTGCATGTTAGTGAGTACTACCAGGGTAAGACATGATAATTTGTCAATACAGGACATTACTCAGAAATTTTAAATATTTAAGTCAAAGTTAGTTACTGGTATTTGAAAAAACAAAATATGAAATCAGAGTTGGTAACTTTATTCATATTTTAAGAAAAAGGAAAATGTCCAAAAAAAAAAAAAAAAAGAAAAGATATATATATATATATATATATATATATATATATATATATATATATATATATATATATATATATATATATATATATATATATATCTCATGTACTCTACACATCATTAGGCTTTAGGACAAAATAAAATTAACTGAATGTAGGTTCAAATGTTCCTTTTAAATGTTAAGAAATACTGAGGTTTTAAAGTACTTACTCTTGTGAGGATCCTGGTTGACCTGTTTGAATCATTCCGGGCCAATACTGGAATACAAAACAATGAGAAAAAAAATGAAATTAATAATAAAACAAATCAAGTACAGGAAATAAATCACAAAAGCCATTTTAATCATAAAAAAGTTAGTAATAAACTGTGATATTCATAAACTACAAGAAAAATAAAAAGAATTCAAATACTGAAAACAAAATATAGTTCGACAGAGATAAACAAAAATACAAGCTTTTGTTTTTATAGCGAAATTGAAAGTTTTATATTTAATTTCTACATCATGAGATGCAGGAGTCTTTAGCATTCTGTGGCAGCAGTGTTTGCAACAATGCAGCCACAAGGCTAAAATCACAAGCACACTCCTAAGCTCCCCTAGGATTACTCTTTAATAAATGGTATAAAGAGAATTGATAACAGAAGTAAAATTTCATACTCTATCCAAACCATTTAAGATTTTTTTTTTTTTACTTTACCATCCCTTTAACAAATTTTATATTTTAATATTTTTAATATTTTACCTTAGACTCAATCATATTAAACACTAAACATTGGAAACATTTTTTATACTGAAATATACAAATACTTAGCCAGCACTACAACCAAAATTACTGTACCAATTGTCTTTAAATTGGGCATGGAAACACCTTACGAGACAGATTTTTTTTTTTAAAACTTTATTGATGTAACAGTTCAGCAGATGCATAAATATAAATCATAAAAAAATTGAGTATATTAATTAAAACAGGACTGAAAGTGTTTATGCAAGTGCTTTCATTGTGCATTATAACTTAAAGGGATATTAAACAGTATGCAATAGTAATATCAAATGTTTGATTATGTGTAGTTAAACTTTGCAATATACTTTCATTATTTATTCTGTCCTCCTTTCCTGTAATTTAAGTGTGAAAATGTTATGGTAAACTAAATTCGTGAGAGTTTCTATAACGTAACAGGTGCCACCATGTTAAACAGGCCTTGTGTGTACGGTATTTTTAGTTCCTGTTTTATTTCTGTCCCTATATGTTCTCAGCAGGAAAGATAGGGGAAAAAGTAATTTTAAACATGGTGGCGCCCATTACTTTATAAAAACTAGAGTATTTTTTATATAAACCTTTACACCAATACCTTCAATATTTAAACAACTACATCTAGATATGATTCTAGGGTTGACCTTTGCGTTGAATAAATCAAGTCTAACATGTATTTACAGTTCAATTTTCCTTTAAATAATTAAAGTAATAACTTTAAAGTTATGACCATTTGGCATAGAGCAACGTAGGATTTAAAACTTATGAGTGATTGAACATTTAAAATAAATAAATAAATACATTTGCAGTTCAAAATAAAATTTGCTTCCTCCAAACTAAACACTGATCTTGTTTTTAGAGGTCCAGACAAAATGAGAACGGAATATTTAAATTTCGTTTACATTTACATGACCCAAATAGATCCTAAGATATATTTTTTACAGTAATGAAAATGACTTGATTAACATAAGGGTTGGAGAAATTTAAGCATTTGCAGATTAATATGGGATAGGCGAGAGAGAAATAATTTTGCACAAATTTCTAGGCAAGAAAATCTGCAGAGAGTGTTAACATTTTACTTGTGTATGACACAGTGTTTACATTTAGAATGTGATATTACACTGGAATGTAGTGAAACCTAGATTTCAACATAACGGCACCCATGACTAGAGGAAGGCAGGAAATAACCTAAATACAATACTTATCAAATTAATTTAGTGTTTAATGTCCCTTTAAGTATAATGGATGCCAAAAAATGTGTCTGTTTAATTTAAACTAAAGGAAACAGATTTGTTTTTAAAGTTTAGATATTTGTGATTTTTTAAATTTTTTTTATGGTTGAGCACTTCCCTTTTTTTCGGTTTCTGTATGCAAATCACCCTCTTTTGCCTTCATGGGACAACCAGACCCCTAGCTCACTGTGCCATTAACGGATATAGTTGACAAGGTCCATACAGACCGGAACGTACGCACAGGGTTATCTGTACAAGTTCTTGGTTTTAAAAATAATTGACTGGTATATTTTGATACTGTAAGAAAGTTCTCTTCTGTGAAAGCCACAAGAGAGCCTGCACCATTCCATATTGCAGGCAGCCGATATGTCAGATGAGCAATGATTCTAGTGTCTTAAATCTTGCATCATTTTTGACAAAATGTTTAAGACTCACAACCTCGGTACCAGATAATGATGATAGTCTTTATTAGCAACTTTGATTGCTAAATGTTCGGGACATCTGAAATACAATTTGTAATATTAAGGTGATGCGTCAGCCTCTATTGCCCAGGAATATTAAAGTTACATTGTAGAATGAGCCCCAAGTCCTTCTCCAACATTAATTCCTTTTAACTTGTACCTTGAAAATGCACTTACTTAAAGGGACAGTATACACTCATTTTCATATAACTGCATGTAATAGACACTACTATAAAGAATAAGATGCACAGATACTGATATAAAAATCCAGTATAAAACTGTTTAAAAACTTACTTAGAACCTCTCAGTTTAGCTCTGTTGAAAAGGTAGTTGGAAAGCCCACTGCAAGTGGGAAATAAGACCCTCCCCCCTCCCCCTTATTTTGCATATGAAAAGACCCTTTACACAAACAGGAGCAAGCTGGAGAAGGTAGCTGACAGTATTCTCATAAAACTTTGGGGCATGGTTAGGAGTTTGAAAGTCAGAGCAATGTTATTTAAAAATAAGCAAAACTATACATTTTTTAAAAAAACAACGGGCTTTATAAATAGATCATCTACAAAAATATAATTTATGCTTACCTGATAAATTCATTTCTCCTGTAGTGTAGTCAGTCCACGGGTCATCCATTACTTATGGGATTATATCTTCTCCCTAACAGGAAGTGCAAGAGGATCACCCAAGCAGAGCTGCTATATAGCTCCTCCCCTCTACGTCATATCCAGTCATTCGACCGAAACCATACGAGAAAGGAGAAACTATAGGGTGCAGTGGTGACTGGAGTTTAATTAAAATTTAACCACCTATTTTGGCTTTGAGTCAACAATATTACGCTATGTGGCGCCCTCTTTTCTACTTCTAATTAAAATTTAGACCTGCCGTAAAAAACAGGGCGGGCCGTGGCCTTACTACACTACAGGAGAAATTAATTTATCAGGTAAGCATAAATTATATTTTCTCCTGTTAAGTGTAGTCAGTCCACGGGTCAGCCATTACTTATGGGATACCAATACCAAAGCTAAAAGTACACGGATGACGGGAGGGACAGGCAGAATCTTTACACTGAAGGAACCACTGCCTGTAGAACCTTTCTCCCAAAAACAGCCTCCGAAGAAGCAAAAGTGTCAAATTTGTAAAATTTTGAAAAAGTGTGAAGTGAAGACCAAGTTGCAGCCTTGCAAATCTGTTCAACAGAGGCCTCATTCTTAATGGCCCAAGTGGAAGCCACAGCTCTAGTAGAATGAGCTGTAATCCTTTCAGGAGGCTGCTGTCCAGCAGTCTCATAGGCTAAACGTATTATGCTACGAAGCCAAAAAGAGAGGGAGGTAGCCGAAGCTTTTTGACCTCTCCTCTGTCCAGAATAAACGACAAACAGGGAAGAAGTTTGACGAAAATCTTTAGTTGCCTGCAAATAAAATTTCAGGGCACGGACGACGTCCAGATTGTGCAAAAGTCCTTCCTTCTTTGAAGAAGGGTTAGGGCACAATGATGGAACAACAATCTCTTGATTGATATTCTTGTTAGTGACTACCTTAGGTAAGAACCCAGGTTTAGTACGCAGAACTACCTTGTCTGAATGAAAAATCAGATAAGGAGAATCACAATGTAAGGCCGATAACTCAGAGACTCTTCGAGCCGAGGAAATAGCCATTAAAAACAGAACTTTCCAAGATAACAGCTTGATATCGATGGAATGAAGGGGTTCAAACGGAACACCTTGCAGAACGTTAAGAACTAAGTTTAAGCTCCACGGCGGAGCAACAGTCTTAAACACAGGCTTAATCCTAGTCAAAGCCTGACAAAAAGCCTGAACGTCTGGAACTTCTGCCAGACGTTTGTGTAAAAGGATAGACAGAGCTGAAATCTGTCCCTTTAACGAACTAGCAGATAAACCCTTTTCTAAACCTTCTTGTAGAAGACAATATCCTAGGAATCCTAACCTTACTCCATGAGTAACTCTTGGATTCGCACCAATATAAGTATTTACGCCATATTTTATGGTAAATTTTCCTGGTAACAGGTTTCCTAGCCTGTATTAAGGTATCAATCACTGACTCCTCAGCCTCAGAGAAATTAGATTTGGATGTTTGAAAGGACCCTGAATCAGAAGGTCCTGTCTCAGAGGCAGAGACCATGGTGGACAGGACGACATGTCCACTAGATCTGCATACCAGGTCCTGCGTGGCCACGCAGGCGCTATTAGAATCACTGATGCTCTCTCCTGTTTGATCCTGGCAATCAATCGAGGAAGCATCGGGAAAGGTGGAAACACATAAGCCATGTTGAAGACCCAAGGTGCTGTCAGAGCATCTATCAGTACCACTCCCGGATCCCTGGACCTGGATCCGTAACAAGGAAGCTTGGCGTTCTGGCGAGACGCCATGAGATCCAGATCTGGTTTGCCCCAAAGATGAAGCAGTTGGGCAAACACCTCCGGATGAAGTTCCCACTCCCCCGGATGAAAGGTCTGGCGACTTAGAAAATCCGCCGCCCAGTTCTCCACGCCTGGGATGTGGATCGCTGACAGGTGGCAAGAGTGAGACTCTGCCCAGTGAATTATCTTTGAGACTTCCATCATCGCTAGGGAACTCCTTGTTCCTCCTTGATGGTTGATGTAAGCCACAGTCGTGATGTTGTCCGACTGAAACCTGATGAACCTCAGAGTTGCTAACTGAGGCCAAGCCAGAAGAGCATTGAAAATTGCTCTTAATTCCAGAATGTTTATTGGAAGGAGTC